>NW_018744820.1:0-115143 GCF_001683475.1 Chenopodium quinoa | reverse complement strand
GAAACGTGCCCATCCTAGGTTTAGGTTAACCTAGGGCCGATTGGGCTTCCCTCGGAAGTTGGGCCTGGGTGGCCGGTTTCTCCATTAGGCATGGAGTATGCCACATGTCATGACATAATAGGTCCAAGGTGGACGAATAAGCGCGTGCCACGTGGCAAGCCCTGACAGTTCCAACTGGGGGACACTTGGCAGGACCTGATTGGCCCACGTGGCGCATTCTGATTGGTGGGAGCAAAATCCCCTAATCAGATGTAATTTCATTCATTTGGAAAAATGTCATCACTCGGTTCCGAGTTCCCATGTCTATGGTTTTTGATAATGGTCCCCAATTTGAGACGCCTGTTCTCAAAAGCTGGTTGGGTGACCAAGGAATTGCACACTACTTTGCATCTGTCGACCGTCCACAAGCAAACGGCCAGGTAGAAGCCTTTAATAAAATCATCTCAAACGGTCTCAAGAAAAAGATTGAACGAGCAGGCGGCCTATGGGCGGATGAATTACCACATGTTCTCTGGGCCATTAGGACGACTGAAAAAGGGGCGACTGGAGAAACTCCATTCCTCCTAACTTATGGTGCGGAAGCTGTTCTTCCAATAGAACACTACGAGCCGACTCTTCGAGTAATGCTATATGACGAAGAGACAAACTGGGAAGCCATGCGCCTGGCATTAGACTCACTTCCTGAAAGGAGGGGCAATGCTGTCTTGCGCCACGAAATTTACCGCCTGAGAATGACTAGATCATACAACAAAAAAAGTACACAGGCGTCCACTCAAAGTGGGGGACTTTGTACTTAGAAAAATGGAAGCAGTTGGAAGGGCTAATGAGTCTGGCAAACTAACTCCCAACTGGGAAGGACCCTACCGAATCTGTGAAGAGGTCAGGGACGGTACCTACCGTCTGGAAACACCAGACGGCCAACCGTTGCCTGAACTTGGAATGCAGATAATCTTAAGAAATATTTCTTTTGAATGATATAAATAGTCAAGGGCTACTTAATAAAAGTTTGCATACTTAATATTCAATTTTGTACTAAGAGGGGCACGCCTACTAACAAACAGTCGGCTACTCTCCATACTCAGTTTTCATTTTTACTTAAGAGGGGCATGCCTACTGACAAACAGTCGGCTACTCTCCATGTTTAATTTTTATTCTTATCGGCTACCCTCCTCTTACTTAGCACCTACGTTCACCAAGAACTAACCAATTCCACAAGCCGAATGATCAGTCCAGGCGCCAAGCCAACTGATCCAATCTTTAAACTAATACGACCTGTCCCAACATCATAGCAGGCGTCCGGCGGCATCCCTCCGGATGAAATTCGTCGCAGAGAGCAGCTCCCTTTTGGGTGGAACATTGCTCTATAAACTAATTACACGGCACCTATACGACTGTCCCCAAGGGCAACCACGTAGCCGTTTTTGAGACAAGGATAACTCTATCACTAACCAAACCAGTGGTAGCAGTTGGCATCTGAGTCAGATGACCGCCTGTATTACTTGGGATAAATGCAGGGGGTACCTCTTGAGTTAATAGCCAACAAACATTGGCGAATCAAAAGGTTCAGCCGGCCTCCGCCGCCTGGTACCTTTACTACTCAAGCAGGAGTGACGACGACTGAGTAACACCAAAGTTAACTCATAGTCACTCTCTCAAACTTAGTATGGAGCCTAAAAGGTATGATTCGTCCGCCTGTTTTTAGCAAACAGGGGCTCTCAACCACTACTCCTGCTAGGTTAACAACCTATGAGTTAAAAGCCAACAAACGTTGGCGAATAAAGGGGAACAACCGGTACCCACCGCTTGATACCTCTACTACTCAGTTACTTGGCGACTAGGTAACAATCATGTTTACTTGGTCACTCCTTAAAAATTTTAGTATGAAACTAAAAAGGTGTTCATACAGCACCTGTTCACACTAGATTTAATATGGAGGGAAACAGTCGGCCTAGACGGCCTAAAGTCTCTAGCCTAAAAGCATGACAAGTAGGAAACAACTTTCCTACTTGGTTAATTTTACAAATGACAGGACCGCCTGCCTAAAGGGGATCCAGTCTTTAAAATGGTTCGAATACCGATTGGATAAATGGCCGACTGATCGTCTAGCCTGGAAACAGACAACCATTCGTCCAGGGGCATAGGCGGCGTGACTAACTATCCGTACCTGTCTGCAACTATCGGCCATGTAAAACAGTCGGTATAGTGTATACTTGAACAAATTTGAAGCAAAACAAAAAAATTCATTAAAAAGAAGCCGGTCATTAAAGACCGGCAAAATATTCAGAGCCCCGGCCCCCTGGCCGGGTAAATACAAACAAACGGCACGCAGGCCGTGGAAAGAAGACATAAAGCTTAAGAAGGGGGCAGATCTTCAATATTAGCAGTTGCCGCCTGGTCAGCACTCTTCTTGCTGGACTCGGCTTCAGCTGCATCCTTCTTTGATGCATTACCCCCAAGCGGCACAAGCGCCACTACCGGTTTCTCCTCCTCCTCCAACGCCTTTTCCTCAGCAGTCGCCAGGATCTCTTGATTATATCTATCAGAACACTGGCGGTACGTTTTTTCCCAAGAGGCAAAGTCGGCATTGGGGAAGAGGCGGCCCCAAGTCATGCGCTGGATTTGAGCAGAGTCTTCCATCATTTCCCGGACCAGCTCTTTCTTTTCTTGCTCGGTCTTTTCCGAGAGCTCTTGAGTAAGACTCTTCTCCTGGGTCACCAGGCGTACCTTTACGCTCGCCAAGGATTTCTCCAAGGTTTCGTATGAGAAAATCTTTTGGCAAAGAGGTCTCAGCTCGGCCTTGAGGTTGTTGATGGTCGCCTCCAGCTCGCTATTCCTCTTCTGGGCCGCCTCTAACTGAGCCCGGATAGCGGCGGTAGCCTGCGCTTGATAATAAAGAATATCAATGGTCAGAACTTCATTTTGGGCAATTTGAAACATTGCCTTATCACAGTCAGAGGCGGCCATAGCTTTTGTAGCTTTTACCTCTTTGTTCTTCCGGTCAAGTGGCTTGCGAAGGTCGTTCACTCGGAGCAGGGCCTAAGTAAAAAGGGGAACAGGCGTCAGTTTCCAAACAAAAAAGAAAACAGGCGTCCTGGAATTCAAATACTCAAAAATATGCTAAGTATACCTCAACAAGGACCCCTGCAATCCCGTCTAGGTCAAGGGTGCCGACACCCCTGACCGCCTCCCTTTCAGCTGGAGGAACGACCTTGATCATAGACTTGGCCACCTCGACCAAGTCAGGCTCCTGAGGGCCGACTGCATCAAGCATAAACAAACGGATTAGACCTAGTAAAGAAGGGAGCAAGTCTAAAATTTACAAGGATAATTTCATACTTCTAGGTGGCCCAGCTGGAGTTTTAGAAGAAGTGGTCGGCTGCTTCTCAGCCGCCACATGTTTCCTGGAAGAACCAGGAGAGCTCGCAACAGTCGTCCTCCGGGCCTTGGGGTCCGGCTGTTGGGAAGAAGAAGCTCTTGGAGCGCCCGTCTAAAAAAGAAGAAAAGAGTCAGTATATGCATAAACACAGCTCCAAAAAGAGGGTGAAAGGTTCGAAGCCCACCAAGGGTGCCCCCTTGTTGGGGGAGTCGGTTGAAGACTGTTGCATGATGGAGGCCCGCAACATGGCCGCTGCAGTCTTGGAGGCGGTAATTTTGCTCATGGCGTCCGCTGCAAAAACAAATAGCAAAGTTAATAAAAGTCATAACAAGAAATGCATGGAACAACAGAGTATTCGACAGGCCGGCTACCTCTTGAGCACCGACTGCTGAGGCCACAGGCGGCCAAAAAGTACTCGTCGTAGAACCATTTGAAGCTCGAGACGCAGTGCAGGGGTACTTGCTCTCGTACCCCTGAAGTAGAGTTCACCTTCGACTCTACTTTGAAGAGTCCTTTATCTAGGATCTCTTTCTTAGCCTTGGGGGGAACAGGCGACATGCTGCGGCCGCCTGCAAGAAGGGGCGGATTCCTGTTCCACCTGTTGAAGCGCTTGTTCAGCTCTGTGTCTGAACTCTCAATGATAAGGAAGGTGCTCCGCCAGTCCTTCCATTTGTTTGCTTTACCTCTCGTCATGAGGTAGCCCCTGTGGCTCGTCAATTGATACCAGCCGGTACCGCCTGCCTTAGGGGTCCGGCTGAGGTAGTTCATGTGGGCGAAAGCCTCGAAGTTCGGCTCCACCCCGTGCAGTTCGCACCCGGCCACATAGCCGAGTACGTTGACCCAGGAGTTCGGGGCTAACTGCCATAACCCCAACTCATACCCATCCAAGATCCGCTGAACAGCCGGATGTAGTGGGAAGCGTAGCCCAGCCTTGATGGCCGCCTCGTAGCAGCCAAAGCAGGCTCCATCATAACTGGTACCAGCCGGCCAGACGACTGTGTCTTCTGGATCCGGCACGAACACTAAAAAGTCGGGGCCCATTGTGTGGTTTGCGATAAAGCTCTCCACTTTCTCTTGCATGGCCGTGATCCGGCCCCGAGGTACCGTGCAGTAGTAGGGAGTGTTTTGCTCTCGGTGAGAGGCGGATGGCTCCACCCAATCGTCCCCCTTCTCAACTGCGTGAGAAAGCCTCGCCTCTTGTAGGCGACTGTTTTTCTCTTTTGTGTCCAGAGAAGCATGGCCAGAAGAGCTAGACTCGGAATCGTCCTCTGACGAGTCCGAAGAGGACGACTCCTCCCCTCTCCCGGAGGGGCCCGCCTCCTCTCCTTTAAAAGGAGCAGGAGAGAATGTAGAATTGTCAACTGTAAAATGGGAAGGGGTCACTTTGACTCCTCCCTCAGAACTGCCGGCTTTCAAGCCGCTTTGTTTCACTTCCACATCTGGCGCCTGGTCAGATGTTTCACTAATCGACACCCTGTGGGAGGAGCCGTCTGAGTTTGAGATCCTGGCAGTCTTTTTTGTTCTGGCCATCATGCTCTGCATAGACACAAATACAGTCGGACTTTGTATAAAGGGCAAAGATGGGTCCAGAAAAGGGCAGGCGACACTCCTAGTCCTAGATTCAGCCGTCCCCGGTGACCGGCTGATCACTAACCTAGGTCGTGTCGTGTGCTTCCGTGGTGCCATTTCAAAAAAAGAATAAAGTAGAGAAAATTAAGAGTAAGAGAACCGACGGTTACCTGAACGAGTGACGATTGATGAAGTTCTGAAAATCCTTTGCAGTCGGCTTGTCAGAGCAGGCGGTAGGCAGAAAGGGTCCAAAATGTCAGAGCAAGTTCAGGGGTCCGAATGTTCTGTCACAAAGTTTTCAAGTGTGAAAATGACCGAAGTCAACACTCCTTTATATAGGCGAAGTGAGAAGGCGAAGGGTCACTTCCAGAATTCAAAATTTTGGCGGGAGAATCTCTCGGCCTCTCGCCGAGTGACACCTGTAGCAGGTCGTCGCCTGTTACAGGGCGATACCTGTCACAGGTAACACGTGACCAGTCACGTGCCACCTGTGAGGGGCAAATGATTAGGGGATTTTTCCCCACCAATCACCATCTGACAAGTGGACCAATCAGGTTCCGCCATGTGTCCGTCACATGGGCCAATATGAGCCTGCCACGTGTCAAGCAATGATCCGTCCACTATGGACCAATTACGACACGACACGTGTCCTTCCCATGACACCTGGGATAACCGGTCACCTAGGCCCAACTTCCGTGGGAAGCCCAATCAGCCCAAGGTTAACCTAAACCTAGATTGGCACGTTTCCCGAGGTTAAAAATACCTCCCTTAATCCTCATTAAGGGAGATTACGCAGATTACACACATTAAACTCTCTCACCTAGAGAGACCCAATCACTTTAATTTCCGCATTAATTACTCCTTAATCAAGTACTAACTTCACCGTCGGAGGCGGATCTCCAATCATCCGGAGCATCCGTTTGTTTTGCAGGTACAGGCGCCCGGTTCCAGTCTCGGAATTGTAACTCTCCCGCAGGACATCAGAAAACCCCGAAACAATTATCTTCATTGAATTCGTTTGACTTTTATTCGATTAAAAAAACTATGTTTGAATGTGTTTGACTTTTATTTGATTCAAAAAGCATTGTTTGAATGTCTTTGAATTTTCTTTGATTTCAAAAGCTTTGTTTAAATGTGTTTGATTCATTTGATCCAAAAAGCTTTGTTTGAATATGTTTGAATGTGTTTGACTTTCAATTGATTCAAAAAGCTTAGTTTAAATGTGTTTTAATTCCATATTATTCAAAATGCTTTGTTTGAATGTATTTGACTCTCATTTCATTGTAAAAGATTTGTTTTAATGTGTTAAATTAAACTTTCATTTCATTTAAAAAGCTTTGGTTAAATATGTTTGAATGTGTTTGACTTTCATTTTGTTCTAAAAGCTTAGTTTAAATGTTTTTTAATTTCATTTAATTCAAAAAGCTTTGTTTGAATGTATTAGACTCTCATTTGATTGAAAAAGCTTTATTTTAATATTTTTAACTTTATTTCCTTTGAAAAACTTTGTTTGAATACACTTGACTTTTATTCGACTCAAAAAGCTTGGTTTGAATGTGTTTGACTTTCATTTGATTCAAAAAGCTTTGTTTGAGTGCGTTTGACTTTAATTTTATTCAATGAACTTCGTTGAAAGTGTTTCGGGGTTTTCTGATGTCCTGCGGGAGAGTTACAATTCCGAGACTGGAACCGGACGCCTGTACCTGCAAAATAACGGAGACTCCTGAGAGCTCCGCCTCCAACGGTCAAGTTAGTACCTGATTAAGGAGTAATCAATACAGAAATTAAAGTAATCAGATCTCTCTAGGTGAGAGTGCTTAGTGTTGGTAATCTGCGTTGTTAGCGAGATTAGCCGGTCGTTAATAAGTCTGTTCTTCTCTGCTTGATCTCTTAATTATTCCGTTCTGTGATTAATGAGGATTAATCGAGTATTTATAGCCTTGGGAAGCGTGCAGCTCTCTAGGTTTAAGGTAAACCTAGGGCTGATCGGGCCTCTAGACTGAATTGGGCCTTGATGGCCGGTTGTCCCACTTGGCATGGGTGGACACGTGGCGTGTCTTAAGTGGTCCGTGGAGGACGTATCTGTGACTGACACGTGGCAAGCTCCTGTTGGCCTTCGTGAAGGACACGTGGCGGAACCTGGTTGGTCCACTTGTCAGACGGTGATTGGTGGATAAAAATCCCCTAATCATTTGCCCCTCACAGGTGGCACGCGACTGGTCACGTGTCGCCTGTGACAGGTGTCGCACGGTGACAGGCGACGGCCCGTTACAGGTGTCACCTTGCAGACGGCCGAGAGATTTTCCCGCCCAAACTTGAATTCGGAAGCGACCCTTAGCCTTCTCATTTTGCCTATAAAAGGAAGTGCTGACTTCGGTCATTTTCACATTTGAGAACTTTTGCGAGAACATTCGGACCCCTGAACTTGCTCTGACATTTTCGGACTTTTTCTGCCTACCGCCTGTTCTGACAAGCCGACTGACCCGAACTTCCAGGACTTCATCAACCGTCACCCGTTCAGGTAACTCAGTTCTCTTACTCTTAATTTTCTTTTTATTTTTTGAAATGGCACCATGGAAGCACACGACACGCCCTAAGTTAGTGATCAGCCGGTCACCGGGGACGGCTGAATCTAGGACTAGGAGTGCCGCCTGCCCTTTTCTGGACCCATCTTTGCCCTTTATACAAAGTCCGACTGAATCTGTGTCTATGCAGAACGTGATGGCCAGAACAAAAAAGACTGCTATGATATCAAACTCAGACGGCTCCTCCCAAAGGGTGCTCCTTAGCGAAACATCTGACCAGGCGCCAGATGTAGAACGAGGCGACTGTCAAGCTGACAGTTCTGAGAGAGGGACCAAGGTGTTCCCTTCTCATCTAACCGTGGACATGTCTAATTTTCCTTCTGCTCCTTCTAAGGGAGAGGAGGCGGGCCCCTCTAGGAGAGGGGAGGAGTCGTCCTCTTCGGACTCGTCAGGGGACGAGTCCGAATCCAGCTCTTCTGACCATAGTTCTTCTGGCTCAGAAGAAAAACATAGCCGCCTACAAGAGGCGAGAAGTTCTCATGCAGTGGAGAAGGGGGATAATTGGGCAGAGCCGTCCGTCTCTTACAGAGAGGAAAACGCCCCCTACTACTGCAGGGTGCCCCGGGGCCGGATTGCAACCATGCGAGACAACGTGGCGAGCTTTATTGCTAACCACAAAATGGGCCCGGAGTATTTACTGTTTGTGCCGGATCCAGAAGATACTGTCGTCTGGCCGGCTGGTACCAGCTATGGTGACGGCTGCTTTGGCTGCTATGTGGCGGCCATCAAAGCTGGACTGCGCTTCCCATTACATCCGGCTGTTCAGCGGATTTTAGATGGGTATGATCTGGGGTTATGGCAGTTAGCCCCCAACTCTTGGGTAAACGTACTCGGCTATGTGGCCGGGTGCGAACTGAACGGGGTGGAGCCAAGTTTTGAGGCTTTCGCCCACATGAACTATCTCAGCCGGACCCCTAAGTCGGGAGGTACCGGCTGGTATCAATTAACAAGCCATAGGGGTTACCTCATAACAGGGATCCGCCTCTTCTCGCAGGCGGCCGCAGCATGCCGCCTGTTCCCCCAAAGGCTAAAAAAGAGATCCTAGACAAAGGACTCTTCAAAGTAGAGACTAGGGTGAACTCTACTTCAGGGGTACGAGAGCAAGTACCCCTAAACTGCGTCCCGAGCTTCAAGTGGCTCTATGACGAGTACTTCTTGGCCGCCTGTGGCCTCGGCAGTCGGTGCTCTAGAGGTAGCCGGCCTGACGAATACTCTGTTTTTTCACGCCTTGTTTACTTGGGATTTTTACTAACTTTGCTGTTTATTTCTTTCAGCCGACGCCATGAGTAAAATAACAGCATCTAAGACTGCGGCGGCCATGCTGCGGGTCTCGCTAATGAAGCAGTCGTATGCCGACTCCCCCAGCAAGGAGGCACCCTTGGTAAGCTTTGAAAACTCTTCTCCTTTTAGTTGTAATATGCATATACTAACTCTTTTTGTTTTCAGTCTGGCACTCCAAGGGCTTCTTCCTCGCAACAGCCGGACCCCAAAGCCCGGAGGACGACTGTTGCAAGCTCTCCTGGGTCTTCCAGGAAAACAGTGGCGGCTGAGAAGCAGCCGGCCACTTCTTCAAAAACCCAGGCGGGGCCGCCTAGATGTATGGACACTTTGCTTGTAAAAACTCACCCTTGCTTCCTTCTTGATTTGATCTAACTTGTTTTTTCCTTTCGCTTAATGCAGCCGGCCCCCAGGGACTTGACTTGGTTGAGGTAGCCAAGTCAATGGTTAAAGTAGTTCCTCCATCTGACAGGGAGGCGGTCAAGGGTGCCGGCACCCTTGACCTCGATGGAATTTCAGGGATCCTAGCTGAGGTATACTTAGCACCTTTTTGAGCTTTTGAGTTCCAGGACGCCTGTTAACTCTTTTGATTGGAAACTGACGCCTGTTTCTCTTTGTACTTAGGCCCTGCTCCGAGTCAACAGCCTTCGCAAGCCGATTGATCGGAAAAACAAAGAGGTAAAGGCCGCAAAGGCTATGGCTGCCTCCAGCTGTGATAAGGCAATGTTTCAAATTGCCCAAAATGAAGTACTGACCCTTGATCTTCTTTATTATCAGGCGCAGGCGACCGCCGCTGTTCGGGCTCAGCTAGAGGCGGCCCAAAAGAAGGTTGACGAGCTGGAGGGGACCGTCACCAAACTTAAAGCCGAGCTGAAACCCCTTCGCCAGAAAATGCATTCTTACGAAGCCATGGAGAAATCTTTGGCTAACGTAAAAGAACGCCTGGTGAACCAGGAGAAGAGTCTTACCCAAGAGCTCTCGGACAAGGCCGAGCAAGAGAAACAAGAGCTCGTCCGGGAGATGGTGGAAGACTCCGCCCAAATCCAACGCATGACCTGGGAACGACTGTTCCCCAGTGCCGACTTTGCCTCATGGGAAAAAACGTACCGCCAGTGTTCGGAAATATATAATCAACAGATCCTGGCGGCTGCTGAAGAAGAGGCGTTGGACGTTGCGTTGGAGGAGGAAGAGCCGGTTGTGGCGCTTGTGCCACTTGGGGGTAAGGCATCCAAAGATGATGCAGCTAAGGCCGAGTCCAGCAAGAAGAGTGCTGACCAGGCGGCTGCTGCTGATACTGAACTGCCCCCTTCTTAAGCTTTAAGTATTTTTTCTTTTCACGGCCTGCGTGCCGTTTGCTTTGTAATTACCCGGCCAGGGGGCCGGGGTTTTGAATATTCTGCTGGTCTTTTATGGCCGGCTCATTTTAATCAAATATTTTGTTTTTGTTCAAATTTGTCTAAGTATTTGAAATTTTCTCACTTGACCGACTGTTGTGTATGGCCGAACGTTAAGACAGGTACAAATAGTAAGTATGCCGCCTATGCCCCTGGACGACTGGTTGTCTGTTTCCAGGATAGATGATCAGTCGGCCATTTTATCAATCGGTATTCGAACTCTTTATTCAATTTGACCAAGTAAATAAAATTACCTAGTAGCCAAAGAATTTAAGTAGGAAAACAAGCGGCGGGTACCGGTTGTTTCCTTTATTGCCAATGTTGGCTTTTAACTCGTTATTTGTTAACCTAGCAAGAGTATTGGTTGAGAGCCTTTGTTTATTAAAAACAAGTGGACGACTCATACCTTTTAGGCTCCATACTTAGTTTGAGTGACTATTAAGTTAACATAGGAGTTACTTAGTCTTTGTCACAATCTTGATTGAGTAGTAGAGGTATCAGGCGGCGTAGGCCGGCTAGACCCCTTGATTCGCCAATGTTTGTTGGCTATTAACTCAATAGGTTATCCAGTAGGAATAAGTGTTCGAGTGCCCCTGTTTGTTTAAAACAGGCGGACGACTCAAACTTTTTGGATTCCATACCAAATTTGAAGGAGTGACTATGAGTTAACTTTGGAGTTACTCAGTCGCCGTCACTTTTGTTTGAGAAGTAGAGGTACCAGGCGGCGTAGGCCGGCTAGACCCCTTGATTCGCCAATGTTTGTTGGCTATTAACTCAATAGGTACCCCCTGCATTTATCCCAAGTAATACAGGCGGTTATCTGACTCAGATGTCAACTGCTACCACTGGTTTGGTTAGTGATAGAGTTATCCTTGTCTCAAAAACGGCTACGTGGTTGCCCTTGGGGACAGTCGTATAGGTGCCGTGTAATTAGTTTATAGAACAATGTTCCACCCAAAAGGGAGCTGCTCTCTGCGACGAATTTCATCCGGAGGGATGCCGTCGGACGCCTGCTATGATGTTGGGACAGGTCGAATTAGTTTTGTAGTTTTGATCAGGTGGCTTGGCGCCTGGTCTGATCATTCGGCCGGTGGCCTTGGTAAGTTCTTGGTGAACGTAGGTGCTAAGTAAAAGAAGGGTAGCCGCCTGTTAGGTACAGGATCGGCCAGGCCCTAATCTTTTTAGCTAAGTATTGTGAGTAAAATACTCGATGGAGAGTAGCCGACTGTAAAGGAACAGACGGCATGCCCCTCTAAAGATAGAGTGAAACTCAATGGAGAGTAGCCGACTGTAATGGTACAGACGGCATGCCCCTCGTAATACAATATTGAATAGTAAGTGTTTCGGGGTTTTCTGATGTCCTGCGGGAGAGTTACAATTCCGAGACTGGAACCGGACGCCTGTACCTGCAAAATAACGGAGACTCCTGAGAGCTCCGCCTCCAACGGTCAAGTTAGTACCTGATTAAGGAGTAATTAATACAGAAATTAAAGTAATAAGGTCTCTCTAGGTGAGAGTATTTAATGTAGGTAATCTGCTTTGCTAGCGAGATCAGCCGGTTATTAGTGTGTTCCGTAATGTTTCTCCTCCGTTCCGTTAATTATTCGGTCCCTCGATTAATGAGGATTAATCGAGTATTTATAGCCTTGGGAAGCGTGCAACTCTCTAGGTTTAAGGTAAACCTAGGGCCGAACGGGCTTCTAGACTGAAATGGGCCTTGATGGCCGGTTGTCCCATTTGGCATGGGTGGACACGTGGCGTGTCTTAAGTGGTCCGTGGAGGACGCGTGGCGGAACCTGGTTGGTCCACTTGTCAAACGGCGCTTGGTGGATAAAAATCCCCTAATCATTTGCCCCTCACAGGTGGCACGCGACTGGTCACGTGTCGCCTGTGACAGGTGTCGCACGGTGACAGGCGACGGCCCGTTACAGGTGTCACCTTGCAGACGGCCGGGAGATCCTCCCGCCCAAATTTGAATTCGGAAGCGACCCTTCGCCTTCTCATTTTGCCTATAAAAGGAAGTGCTGACTTCGGTCATTTTCACATTTGAGAATTTTTGCGAGAACATTCGGACCCCTGAACTTGATCTGACATTTTCGGACTTTTTCTGCCTACCGCCTGTTCTGACAAGCCGACTGACCCGAACTTTCAGGACTTCATCAACTGTCATCCATTCAGGTAACTCAGTTCTCTTACTCTTAATTTTCTTTTTATTTTTTGAAATGGCACCATGGAAGCACACGACACGCCCTAAGTTAGTGATCAGCCGGTCACCGGGGACGGCTGAATCTAGGACTAGGAGTGCCGCCTGCCCTTTTCTGGACCCATCTTTGCCCTTTATACAAAGTCCGACTGAATCTGTGTCTATGCAGAACGTGATGGCCAGAACAAAAAAGACTGCTAGAATATCAAACTCAGACGGCTCCTCCCAAAGGGTACTCCTTAGCGAAACATCTGACCAGGCGCCAGATGTGGAACGAGGCGACTGTCAAGCTGACAGTTCTGAGAGAGGGACCAAGGTGTTCCCTTCTCATCTAACCGTGGACATGTCTAATTTACCTTCTGCTCCTTCTAAGGGAGAGGAGGCGGGCCCCTCTAGGAGAGGGGAGGAGTCGTCCTCTTCGGACTCGTCAGGGGACGAGTCCGATTCCAGCTCTTCTGACCATAGTTCTTCTGACCATAGTTCTTCTGACTCAGAAGAAAAACATAACCGCCTACAAGAGGCGAGAAGTTCCCATGCAGTGGAGAAGGGGGATAATTGGGCAGAGCCGTCCGCCTCTTACAGAGAGGAAAACACCCCCTACTACTGCAGGGTGCCCCGGGGCCGGATCGCAACCATGCGAGACAACGTGGCGAGCTTTATTGCTAACCACAAAATGAGCCCGGAGTATTTACTGTTTGTGCCGGATCCAGAAGATACTGTCGTCTGGCCGGCTGGTACCAGCTATGGTGACGGCTGTTTTGGCTGCTATGTGGCGGCCATCAAAGCTGGTCTGCGCTTCCCATTACATCCGGCTGTTCAGCGGATTTTAGATGGGTATGATCTGGGGTTATGGCAGTTAGCCCCCAACTCTTGGGTAAACGTACTCGGCTATGTGGCCGGGTGCGAACTGAACGGGGTGGAGCCAAGTTTTGAGGCTTTCGCCCACATGAACTATCTCAGCCGGACCCCTAAGTCGGGAGGTACCGGCTGGTATCAACTAACAAGCCACAGGGGTTACCTCATGACGAGAGGTAAGGCAAACAAATGGAAGGATTGGCGGAACACCTTCCTTATTATCGAGAGTTCAGACACGGAGCTGAACAAACGTTTTAACAAGTGGAACAGAGATCCGCCTCTTCTTGCAGGCGGCCGCAGCATGCCGCCTGTTCCCCCAAAGGCTAAAAGAGAGATCCTAGACAAAGGACTCTTCAAAGTAGAGACTAGGGTGAACTCTACTTCAGGGGTACGAGAGCAAGTACCCCTACACTGCGTCCCGAGCTTCAAGTGGCTCTATGATGAGTACTTCTTGGCCGCCTGTGGCCTCGGCAGTCGGTGCTCTAGAGGTAGCCGGCCTGACGAATACTCTGTTTTCTCACGCCTTGTTTACTTGGGATTTTTACTAACTTTGCTGTTTATTTCTTTCAGCCGACGCCATGAGTAAAATAACAGCATCTAAGACTGCGGCGGCCATGCTGCGGGTTTCGCTAATGAAGCAGTCGTACGCCGACTCCCCCAGCAAGGAGGCACCCTTGGTAAGCTTTGAAAACTCTTCCCCTTTAAGTTGTATTATGCATATACTAACTCTTTTTGTTTTCAGTCTGGCACTCCAAGGGCTTCTTCCTCGCAACAGCCGGACCCCAAGGCCCGGAGAACGACTGTTGCAAGCTCTCCTGGGTCTTCCAGGAAAACAGTGGCGGCTGAGAAGCAGCCGGCCACTTCTTCAAAAACCCAGGCGGGGCCGCCTAGATGTATGGACACTTGCTTGTAAAAACTCACTCTTGCTTCCTTCTTGATTAGGTCTAACTTGTTTTTCCTTCTGCTTAATGCAGCCGGCCCCCAGGGACTTGACTTGGTTGAGGTAGCCAAGTCAATGGTTAAAGTAGTTCCTCCCTCTGACAGGGAGGCGGTCAAGGGTGCCGGCACCCTTGACCTCGATGGAATTTCGGGGATCCTAGCTGAGGTATACCCTTTTGAAGTTCCAGGACGCCTGTTAACCCTTATGATTGGAAACTGACGCCTGTTTTTCTTTGTACTTAGGCCCTGCTCCGAGTCAACAGCCTTCGCAAGCCGATTGATCGGAAAAACAAAGAGGTAAAGGCCGCAAAGGCTATGGCCGCCTCCAGCTGTGATAAAGCAATGTTTCAAATTGCCCAAAATGAAGTACTGACCATTGATCTTCTTTATTATCAGGCGCAGGCGACCGCCGCTGTTCGGGCTCAGCTAGAGGCGGCCCAAAAGAAGGTTGACGAGCTGGAGGGGACCGTCACCAAATTTAAAGCCGAGCTGAAACCCCTTCGCCAGAAAATGCACTCTTACGAAGCCATGGAGAAATCTTTGGCTAACGTAAAAGAACGCCTGGTGAACCAGGAGAAGAGTCTTACCCAAGAGCTCTCGGACAAGGCCGAGCAAGAAAAACAAGAGCTCGTCCGGGAGATGGTGGAAGACTCCGCCCAAATCCAACGCATGACCTGGGAACGACTGTTCCCCAGTGCCGACTTTGCCTCATGGGAAAGAACGTACCGCCAGTGTTCGGAAATATATAATCAACAGATCCTGGCGGCTGCTGAAGAAGAGGCGATGGACGTTGCGTTGGAGGAGGAAGAGCCTGTTGTGGCGCTTGTGCCACTTGGGGGAAAGGCATCAAAAGATGATGCAGCGAAGGCCGAGTCCAGCAAGAAGAGTGCTGACCAGGCGGCTGCTGCTGATACTGAACTGCCCCCTTCTTAAGCTTTAAGTATATTTTTTCTTTTCACGGCCTGCGTGCCGTTTGCTTTGTAATTACCCGGCCAGGGGGCCGGGGTTTTGAATATTCTGCTGGTCTTTTATGGCCGGCTCATTTTAATCAAATTTTTTGTTTTTGTTCAAATTTGTCTAAGTATTTGAAATTTGCTCACTAGACAGACTGTTGTGTATGGCCGAACGTTAAGACAGGTACAAATAGTAAGTATGCCGCCTATGCCCCTGGACGACTGGTTGTCTGTTTCCAGGATAGATGATCAGTCGGCCATTTAATCAATCGGTATTCGAACTCTTTATTCAATTTGACCAAGTAAATAGAATTACCAAGTAGCCAAGGAATTTAAGTAGGAAAACAAGCGGCGGGTACCGGTTGTTTCCCTTCATTGCCAATGTTGGCCTCTAATTTGTTATTTGTTAACCTAGCAAGAGTATTGGTTGAGAGCCTTTGTTTATTAAAAACAAGTGGACGACTCGTACCTTTTAGGCTCAGTACTAAGTTTGAGTGACTATTAAGTTAACATAGGAGTTACTTAGTCTTCGTCACAATCTTGATTGAGTAGTAAAGGTATCAGGCGGCGTAGGCCGGCTAGACCCCTTGATTTACCAATGTTTGTTGGCTATTTACTCAATAGGTTATCCAGTAGGAATAGGGGTTCGAGTGCCCTTGTTTGTATAAAACAGGCGGACGACTCAAACTTTTTAGGTTCCATACCAAATTTGAAGGAGTGACTATGAGTTAACTTTGGAGTTACTCAGTCGCCGTCACTTTTGTTTGAGAAGTAGAGGTACCAGGCGGCGTAGGCCGGCTAGACCCCTTGATTCGCCAATGTTTGTTGGCTATTAACTCAATAGGTACCCCCTGCATTTATCCCAAGTAATACAGGCGGTTATCTGACTCAGATGTCAACTGCTACCACTGGTTTGGTTAGTGATAGAGTTATCCTTGTCTCAAAAACGGCTACGTGGTTGCCCTTTGGGACAGTCGTATAGGTGCCGTGTAATTAGTTTATAGAACAATGTTCCACCCAAAAGGGAGCTGCTCTCTGCGACGAATTTCATCCGAATGGATGCCGCCGGACGCCTGCTATAATGTTGGGACAGGTCGGATTAGTTTTTAAAAGTTAGATCAGTTGACTAGGCGCCTGGTCTGATCATTCGGCCAGTGGCCTTGGTACGTTTTTGGTGAACGTATGTGCTAAGTAAAAGAAGGGTAGCCGCCTGTTAGTTACAGGATCGGCCAGGCCCTAAACTTTTTAGCTAAGTATTGTGAGTAAAATACTCGAGGGAGAGTAGCCGACTGTAATGGAACAGACGGCATGCCCCTGTAAAGATAAAGAGTGAAACTCAATGGAGAGTAGCCGACTGTAAAGGTACAGACGGCATGCCCCTCGTAATACAAAATTGAATAGTAAGTGCCAACTTTATTAAGTAGCTCTTTACTTTACATCATTCAAAAGAAATATTTCTTAAGGTTATCTACATTCCAAGTTCGAGGCAACGGTTGTCCGTCTGGTGTTTCCAGACGGTAGGTACCGTCCCTGACTTCCGCATAGATTCGGTAGGGTCCTTCCCAGTTGGGAGTTAGTTTGCCAGACTCGTTAGCCCTACCAACTGCTTCCATTTTTCTAAGTACAAAGTCCCCTACTTTGAGTGGACGCCTGTGCACTTTTTTGTTGTATGATCTAGTCATTCTCAGGCGGTAGATTTCATGGCGCAAAACAGCATTGCCCCTCTTTTCAGGAAGTGAGTCTAATGCCAGGCGCATAGCTTCCCAGTTTGCCTCTTCGTCATATAGCATTACTCGAAGAGTCGGCTCGTAGTGTTCTATTGGAAGAACAGCTTCTGCACCATAAGTTAGGAGGAATGGAGTTTCTCCAGTCGCCCCTTTTTCAGTCGTCCTAATGGCCCAAAGAACATGTGGTAGTTCATCTGCCCATAGGCCGCCTGCTCGTTCAATTTTTTTCTTCAGACCGTCTGAGATGATTTTATTAAAGGCTTCTACCTGGCCGTTTGCTTGTGGACGGCCGACAGATGCAAAGTAATGTCCAATTCCTTGGTCTCCCAACCAGCTTTTGAGAACAGGCGTCTCAAATTGGGGACCATTATCAAAAACCATAGACATGGGAACCCCGAACCGAGTGATGACGTTTTTCCAAATGAATGAAATTACATCTTTCGTCTTGATTCCCTTTACAGCCTCCGCCTCTACCCATTTAGTGAAGTAGTCAACGGCAACAAGTATATACCTTCTGCCGCCTGTAGCAGGCGTATATGGACCCAGAATGTCCATGCCCCACTTAGCAAACGGTAGTGGGCTGTGAATGGTAGTGAGGTCAGTAGCCGGACGGTGAATTAATTTGCCAAACCTTTGGCACTTGTCACATTTTTTCACCATCTCCATTGCATCTGCTTCCAAAGTAGGCCAAAAGTAGCCCTGCCGCCTTGCCCTTTGAGCAAGCATCCTACCACCTATATGGGAAGCACAGAAACCAGAGTGAAGATCATCTAGTATCTCTCGTCCCTTTTCAGGAGTAACACACTTTAAGAAGGGTTGAAGGTGCCCCCTCTTGTGCAGTTCCCCCTGTATCATTTCAAAACAGGAGGCTCGTTTTTTCAGTGATGCCGCCTGTTGAGGATCATCCGGCAGTGTACCGTTTGTCAGATATGCCCTGATTGAATCCATCCAGGTTGAGCTTCTGTCTAGAATTCCAATAAGATTTTCCTCGATGCTTCTCTTCTCCATTACTTCCCAAAACACAGTTCGAGGAGTATCGGAGGAGGCGGATGATGCTAATTTCGAGAGTGCATCTGCCTGGTTGTTTTCTGATCTCGGTACTTGGATCAGATGGAAATCCTCAAGGGAGCCGACTGCTTGTCGGACCGCCTGTAAATATTTGATCATGGCCGGATGTGTTGCTTCGTATTCGCCATTGTACTGACTCACTATCAGTTGTGAATCAGAACAGGCATCTATTTTCCTTGCCCCGGCCGCCTTACACATGCGGATCCCGGCTAGTAAAGCTTCATATTCTGCCTCATTGTTTGAAGCCTGGAAACTGAAGCGTAGAGCATACTCGAACCTGTCGCCCTCTGGAGATTGACATACGACGCCTGCTCCACAACCGTTTGAAGTAGAGCTTCCGTCCACATATACCTTCCAGACTTGGTCTGGAACTTGAGAGTCAGGAGGACGAGTCATCTCTACAATAAAGTCAGCAAAGGCTTGCCCCTTCACTGCTTTTCTAGGCTCGAAAGTAACTTCGAGACTCTGCATTTCTATGGCCCATTTGATCATTCGTCCGGAGGACTCCATGGTGGTAAGGGGCCGTTTGATCGGTTGGTCGGTATACACGACGACTGCATGTGCCAGAAAGTAGGGCTTCAATTTTTTAACAGCCATGAAGAGTGCAAGACCAAATTTCTCCACTAGGGGATACCTCAACTCGGCATTTTTCAGTACGTGACTGACAAAGTAGACCGGAAGTTGACAGCCGTCCCTTTCAGCAAGGAGCACCGCGCTTAACGCATGATCAGAGACGGCCAGGTACATGTAGAGATTTTCTTTGGGCAAAGGGCTGACCAGCCTCGGCAAGGAATGCAAGTGAACCTTTAATTTCTGGAAGGCGGCCTCAGCATCCGGCCCCCATTCAAACCTTGCCTTTTTCTTAATTGCCTGGAAAAAGTATAGGCATTTGTCGCCTGATCGGCTTAGAAATCTTCCCAAGGCCGCCAGACAACCTGTTAACTTCTGAACCTCTCGGACGGTACGAGGCGACTGCATGTCAACGACCGCCTGTACCTTCTCAGGGTTCGCCTCTATTCCTCTCTGGTTGATAAGGAATCCGAGAAATTTCCCAGACTCAACTCCAAATACACATTTCTTGGGATTGAGCATGACATGGTGCCGCCTGAGTGTGGCGAAAGTTTCTCGGAGGTCCGTCAGATGATCTTTCTGAAGTTTAGTCTTAACAATCATATCATCAATGTATGCCTCGACGTTTCTCCCAATCTGATCAAAGAACACTGTGTTTATCATTCGTTGGAATGTAGCCGGGGCATTCTTAAGACCAAACGGCATGACCGTATAACAGTATAATCCCTGATCAGTGACGAAGGCCGTCTTCTCCTGATCTTTCTTCCACAAAGGAATTTGATGAAAACCAGAATAGGCGTCCATAAAACTCATCAAGGCATGGCCGGCTGTTGAGTCGACCAGGTTATCAATTTTGGGCAGAGGGTAACTGTCTTTGGGGCACGCCTTGTTCAAGTCTGTGTAGTCTACACACATTCGCCAGGTGCCATTCGGCTTTTTAACAAGTACCACATTTGCAACCCAATCTGGGAAGTAACATTGCCGAATGAACCCTGCATCAAGTAATTTTTTGACTTCGGCGGCGGCCGCCTGACCTCTTTCTTCACCATGGTTCCGCTTCTTTTGCCGTACCGGCTTCTTTTTCGGATCCACAGCGAGTTTGTGTACTGCCAGATCAGGACTAATGCCTGGCATTTCATGGACTTCAAATGCAAAGATGTCCTTGTATTCTTTCAACAGGTTGTGAAAGTCATCACCAAGGTTTCTCAGAGCAGTCGTCCCAACTTTGACTGTTCGGTCAGGGCGGGAGTCGTCTAATATCAGGTCCGTATGCTCACCAGCCGGCTGAGGGCGGAACTCATCCGGCCGGTCCTCTGCCAATGATTGCTATTTTCTTGCCTTTCTGGCGGACTCTGTCTGGGACGCCTTTCTTTTTCTGTCGCCTGTTTCTTGAACAGGCGCACTTTCCTTGACATTGTCAAGGTCTGTTTTTTCTCCACTTGACCCAGTGGCCTTAGCAGTGGGTTTGACATCCGAGAGATAGCACTCTCGGGCCATCCTCTGATCTCCCCTTAGGGAGCCGACTGTTCCATTGTCCCTTTCAAACTTAAGCAGCATAAGTGACGGGATTATAACAGCCTTGGCACTATTCAGGGTTGGGCGACCCAGAATCATGTTGTAGGCAGAGAGTTCCTCTACAACTAGGAATCGGACTACCATGTGTCGTCCTTCCCCTTTTTCGCCCAGGCGGACGGGTAGATCAACTCGTCCCAGTGGGTGGACGACTCCTCCTCCAAACCCTATTAAAGGGTGGGAGGCCGGATGTATGCAGTCCGTCTGATATTTCAGTTTTGACAGACATTTGCTGCTGATGAGATCTGAAGAGCTCCCAGTATCTATGAGGATTCGACCAACTCTCTGGTTGGCCACTTTACATTCAATAACGAGAGGGTCGTCATGCGGCCCCCTTATTCCTCCTAGATCCTCTTCAGTGATGACAATCTCAGGAAATGTATATTTGGACGGTCGTTCTTGGTGAACGGAATTTACATCTAACCGCCTTATATTATCTTTGTTGCCCCTAATAGTGGGGCCGCCTCCTGAGAAGCCGCCTGCAATGGTGTAGACGACTGCATCATCTGTATCGGAACTGTCGGCCTGTTGATTCTTTTTGGCCGACTGCTTTTTTGAGGAAGTATTCCCCGTAGATTTCTTGACATAAGTGTCAAGATCACCTTGATCAGCCAAGCGGTCTAGGTACCGCATGAGACTAATGCAGTCGTTGGTGTGATGACCAATGTCATCATGATAAGCACAGATTTTGTCTTGGTTCCGGTTGCTCGCAGAACCCTTCATGGGGAGCGGTTTCTCAATTGAGAGCCGTCCCTTTATTTCTTTTAGGATAAACTGGTTATCCTTGTTAAACACATACTTTGGGGAGTATGGTTTGAATTCCTTTTTCTTCTTGGCCGGCTGTTTAGAGGAATCAGCCGCCCAGACCCCTTTTCTTTTTTCATCTTTGTTGGACGACTGTTTCTGTCGTCCTTCTCTATTGTCGAACCTCTTCCCGTCCGACTGTTTCATTGTACACAGATCAGTCGCCTGTATATAGGCTTCTGCTTCAATCAAGGCCTCTTGAAGAGTCGCCACCCTTTTTCGAACTAAATCAAATTTGAAGGTAGACCCGTCTTTGAGACCTCTAAAAAAGTCAGTATAAGCTACCTCATCCGGTAACCCTTGAATCTGTATTCTCATCAGGTTGAACCGCCTGATGTAGGAACGAAGCCCCTCCTTTTCACCCTGCTGAATTGTTCCCAAATCAAGGGTCGTTTTCTTCGCAGGGATGTTCATTGCAAAGTTGGAGGCAAATAAGTAAGCAAGCGTCCTGAAACTGTTTACACAACCAGTCGGCAGGTTGCCGAACCATTGCTGTGCAATTCCCTTGAGAGTTGCTGGGAAACACTTGCACCAAGTGGGATCATCCAACCCTTGAAGGTACATCAGGTTGGTGAATGCCATCAGATGGTCTTCCGGGTTAGTAGTGCCATCATAGGCGCCTACTAAAACATTTTTTACTTTGGCCGGCTGAACGGCTTCAGTAATTTCCTTGGAGAAGGCCGACGGCTGTTCACCAAGTCTAAGCAGCCGTAGCTGCCAGTCCATAGGTTGGACGTTTTTTGCTGCAGGTCCACCAAATGGAGGTGGCTGCATAAAATATTGTTGTTGCGGCACAAATGGCAAATTTGGTACCGCCTGCGCACTATGAAAGCCAGACTGTCGGGAGGTGCCGCCTGACTGACTCTCATGGTACGACTGAGTTGGCCTCATCGAGGCATTTCGCAAACTGTCCTGAAAATTTGAAGTAGAAGCCGACTCTGATAATCGGTCACTCTTCTTCTGCTCTAGCAGGTGCCGAGCATCTGTGAACGTTTGCTTTGACCCGTCCGCCTGAATATGACGAACCGGTTTCCTATTTCCCGTAGGATAACGGAGTTTTGTGAAATCAAGAGCAGACGGCTCCCGCTTCTTAGATTTAGGATGGGGAGTCGCCTCTCGCCCTTGAACTGGCTTCCTCTTCAGTGAAGTGGAAGGTTTTTTGGCCGCCTGCTCTTTGACTGAAGCAGGCGGTTTTTTGTTGATCAACTCTTGGATCTCTCCCTTGAATCCCCTCATGAAGGTCATGAGTTCGTTCCTTGTGATGGGAGCAGACCCATCAGTCGGCTGTTGCCGAGCAAGCGGTGCGCCTGCTGGCTCGCTTCCTGTTTGAAGATACTCCCGTTCCCTTATTTCAGTATGACGGGTACGGCGGGCCCTTAGGGTCCCGTCTGGAGCTGTATGAGTTTCAACTTCAAATTCACTTTCGGTATCATGGTCCGACTGAACTTGAGGGTCGTCTAGGGGACGCCTCTCTTCTGGGGTCGGTACAGACTTGGATGCCATCTCTGAAGTACTCTCCCCACAGACGGCGCCAGATGTTTCGGGGTTTTCTGATGTCCTGCGGGAGAGTTACAATTCCGAGACTGGAACCGGACGCCTGTACCTGCAAAATAACGGAGACTCCTGAGAGCTCCGCCTCCAACGGTCAAGTTAGTACCTGATTAAGGAGTAATTAATACAGAAATTAAAGTAATAAGGTCTCTCTAGGTGAGAGTATTTAATGTAGGTAATCTGCTTTGCTAGCGAGATCAGCCGGTTATTAGTGTGTTCCGTAATGTTTCTCCTCCGTTCCGTTAATTATTCGGTCCCTCGATTAATGAGGATTAATCGAGTATTTATAGCCTTGGGAAGCGTGCAACTCTCTAGGTTTAAGGTAAACCTAGGGCCGAACGGGCTTCTAGACTGAAATGGGCCTTGATGGCCGGTTGTCCCATTTGGCATGGGTGGACACGTGGCGTGTCTTAAGTGGTCCGTGGAGGACGCGTGGCGGAACCTGGTTGGTCCACTTGTCAAACGGCGCTTGGTGGATAAAAATCCCCTAATCAGTAAGTGCAAACTTTATTAAGTAGCTCTTTACTTTACATCATTCAGAAGAAATATTTTTTAAGGTTATCTACATTCCAGGTTCGCGGCAACGGTTGTCCGTCTGGTGTTTCCAGACGGTAGGTACCGTCCCTGACTTCCGCATAGATTCGGTAGGGTCCTTCCCAGTTGGGAGTTAGTTTTCCAGACTCATTGGCCCTACCAACTGCTTCCATTTTTCTAAGTACAAAGTCCCCTACTTTGAGTGGACGCCTGTGTACTTTCTTGTTGTATGATCTAGTCATTCTTAGGCGATAGATCTCATGGCGCAAAACAGCATTGCCCCTCTTTTCAGGAAGTGAGTCTAATGCCAGGCGCATAGCTTCCCAGTTTGCCTCTTCGTCATATAGCATTACTCGAAGAGTCGGCTCGTAGTGTTCTATTGGAAGAACAGCTTCTGCACCATAAGTTAGGAGGAAGGGAGTTTCTCCAGTCGCCCCTTTTTCAGTCGTCCTAATGGCCCAAAGAACATGTGGTAGTTCATCTGCCCATAGGCCGCCTGCTCGTTCAATCTTTTTCTTGAGACCGTCTGAGATGATTTTATTAAAGGCTTCTACCTGGCCGTTTGCTTGTGGACGGCCGACAGATGCAAAGTAATGTGCAATTCCTTGGTCTCCCAACCAGCTTTTGAGAACAGGCGTCTCAAATTGGGGACCATTATCAAAAACCATAGACATGGGAACCCCGAACCGAGTGATGACGTTTTTCCAAATGAATGAAATTACATCTTTCGTCTTGATTCCCTTTACAGCCTCCGCCTCTACCCATTTAGTGAAGTAGTCAACGGCAACAAGTATATACCTTCTGCCGCCTGTAGCAGGCGTATATGGACCCAGAATGTCCATGCCCCACTTAGCAAACGGTAGTGGGCTGTGAATGGTAGTGAGGTCAGTAGCCGGACGGTGAATTAATTTGCCAAACCTTTGGCACTTGTCACATTTTTTCACCATCTCCATTGCATCTGCCTCCAAAGTAGGCCAAAAGTAGCCCTGCCGTCTTGCCCTTTGAGCAAGCATCCTACCACCTATAGGGGAAGCACAGAAACCAGAGTGAAGATCATCTAGTATCTCTCGTCCCTTTTCAGGAGTAACACACTTTAAGAAGGGTTGAAGGTGCCCCCTCTTGTGAAGTTCTCCCTGTATCATTTCAAAACAGGAGGCTCGTTTTTTCAGTGCTGCCGCCTGTTGAGGATCATCCGGTAGTGTACCGTTCGTCAGATATGCCCTGATTGAATCCATCCAGGTTGAGCTTCTGTCTAGAATTCCAATAGGATTTTCCTCGATGCTTCTCTTCTCCATTACTTCCCAAAACACAGTTCGAGGAGTATCGGAGGAGGCGGATGATGCTAATTTCGAAAGTGCATCTGCCTGGTTATTTTCTGATCTCGGCACTTGGATCAGATGGAAATCCTCAAGGGAGCCGACTGCTTGTCGGACCGCCTGTAAATACTTGATCATGGCCGGATGTGTTGCTTCGTATTCGCCATTGTACTGACTCACTATCAGTTGTGAATCAGAACAGGCGTCTATTTTCATTGCCCCTGCCGCCTTACACATGCGGATCCCGGCTAGTAAAGCTTCATATTCTGCCTCATTGTTTGAAGCCTGGAAACTGAAGCGTAGAGCATACTCGAACCTGTCGCCCTCTGGAGATTGACATACGACGCCTGCTCCACAACCGTTTGAAGTAGAGCTTCCGTCCACATATACCTTCCAGATTTGGTCTGGAACTTGAGAGTCAGGAGGACGGGTCATCTCTACAATAAAGTCAGCAAAGGCTTGCCCCTTCACTGCTTTTCTAGGCTCGAAAGTAACTTCGAGACTCTGCATTTCTATGGCCCATTTGATCATTCGTCCGGAGGACTCCATGGTGGTAAGGGGCCGCTTGATCGGTTGGTCGGTATACACGACGACTGCATGTGCCAGAAAGTAGGGCTTCAATTTTTTAACAGCCATGAAGAGTGCAAGACCAAATTTCTCCACTAGGGGATACCTCAACTCGGCATTTTTCAGTACGTGACTGACAAAGTAGACCGGAAGTTGACAGCCGTCCCTTTCAGCAAGGAGCACCGCGCTTAACGCATGATCAGAGACGGCCAGGTACATGTACAGATTTTCTTTGGGCAAAGGGCTGACCAGCCTCGGCAAGGAATGCAAGTGTACCTTTAATTTCTGGAAGGCGGCCTCAGCATCCGGCCCCCATTCAAACCTTGCCTTTTTCTTAATTGCCTGGAAAAAGTATAGGCATTTGTCGCCTGATCGACTTAGAAATCTTCCCAAGGCCGCCAGACAACCTGTTAACTTCTGAACCTCTCGGACGGTACGAGGCGACTGCATGTCAATGACCGCCTGTACCTTCTCAGGGTTCGCCTCTATTCCTCTCTGGTTGATAAGGAATCCGAGAAATTTCCCAGACTCAACTCCAAATACACATTTCTTGGGATTGAGCATGACATGGTGCCGCCTGAGTGTGGCGAAAGTTTCTCGGAGGTCCGTCAGATGATCTTTCTGAAGTTTAGTCTTGACAATCATATCATCAATGTATGCCTCGACGTTTCTCCCAATCTGATCAAAGAACACTGTGTTTATCATTCGTTGGAAGGTAGCCGGGGCATTATTAAGACCAAACGGCATGACCGTGTAACAGTATAATCCCTGATCAGTGACGAAGGCCGTCTTCTCCTGATCTTTCTTCCATAAAGGAATTTGATGAAAACCAGAATAGGCGTCCATAAAACTCATCATGGCATGGCCGGCTGTTGAGTCGACCAGGTTATCAATTTTAGGCAGAGGGTAACTGTCTTTGGGGCACGCCTTGTTCAAGTCTGTGTAGTCCACACACATTCGCCAGGTGCCATTCGGCTTTTTAACAAGTACCACATTTGCAACCCAATCTGGGAAGTAACATTGCCGAATGAACCCTGCATCAAGTAATTTTTTGACCTCGGCGGCTGCCGCCTGACCTCTTTCCTCACCATGGTTCCGTTTCTTTTGTCGTACCGGCTTCTTTTTCGGATCCACAGCGAGTTTGTGTACTGCCAGATCAGGACTAATGCCTGGCATTTCATGGACTTCAAATGCAAAGATGTCCTTGTATTCTTTCAACAGGTTGTGAAAGTCGTCCCCAAGGTTTCTCAGAGCAGTCGTCCCTACTTTGACTGTTCGGTCAGGATGGGAGTCGTCTAATATCAGGTCCGCATGCTCACCAGCCGGCTGAGGGCGGAACTCATCCGGTCGGTCCTCTGCCAATGATTGCTATTTTCTTGCTTTTCTTGCGGACTCAGTCTGGAGTGCCTTTCTCTTTTTGTCGCCTGTTTCTTGAACAGGCGCACTTTCCTTGACATTGTCAAGGTCTGTTTTTTCTCCACTTGACCCAGTGGCCATAACAGTGGGCTTGACATCCGAGAGATAGCACTCTCGGGCCATCCTCTGATCTCCCCTAAGGGAGCCGACTGTTCCATTGTCCCTTTCAAACTTAAGCAGCATAAGTGACGGGATTATAACAGCCTTGGAATTATTCAGGGTTGGTCGACCCAGAATCATGTTGTAGGCAGAGAGTTCCTCTACCACTAGGAACCGGACTACCATGTGTCGTCCTTCCCCTTTTTCGCCCAGGCGGATGGGTAGATCTACTCGTCCCAGTGGGTGGACGACTCCTCCCCCAAACCCTATTAAAGGGTGGGAGGCCGGATGTATGCAGTCCGTCTGATATTTCAGTTTTGACAGACATTTGCTGCTGATGAGATCTGAAGAGCTCCCGGTATCTATGAGGATTCGACCAACTCTCTGGTTGGCCACTTTACATTCAATAACGAGAGGGTCGTCATGCGGCCCCCTTATTCCTCCTAGATCCTCTTCAGTGATGACAATCTCAGGAAATGTAAATTTGGACGGTCGTTCTTGGTGAACGGAATTTACATCTAACCGCCTTATATTATCTTTGTTGCCCCTAATAGTGGGGCCGCCTCCTGAGAAGCCGCCTGCAATGGTGTAGACGACTGCATCATCTGTATCAGAACTGTCGGCCTGCTGATTCTTTTTGGCCGACTGCTTTTTTGAGGAAGTGTTTCCCGTAGATTTCTTGACATAAGTGTCAAGATCACCTTGATCAGCCAAGCGGTCTAGGTACCGCATGAGACTGATGCAGTCATTGGTGTGATGACCAATGTCATCATGATAAGCACAGATTTTGTCTTGGTTCCGGTTGCTCGCAGAACCCTTCATGGGGAGCGGCTTCTCAATTGAGAGCCGTCCCTTTATTTCTTTTAGGATAAACTGGTTATCCTTGTTAAACACATACTTTGGGGAGTATGGTTTGAATTCTTTTTTCTTTTTCTGGGCCGGCTGTTTAGAGGAATCAGCCGCCCAGACCTCTTTTCTTTTTTCATCTTTGTTGGACGACTGTTTTTGTCGTCTCTCTCTGTTGTCGAACCTCTTCCCGTCCGACTGTTTTATCGTACACAGATCAGTCGCCTGTATATAGGCTTCTGCTTCAATCAAGGCCTCTTGAAGTGTCGCCACCCTTTTTCGAACTAAATCAAATTTGAAGGTAGACCCATCTTTGAGACCTCTAAAAAAGTCAGTATAAGCTACCTCATTCGGTAACCCTTGAATCTGTATTCTCATCAGGTTGAAACGCCTGATGTAGGAACGAAGCCCCTCCTTTTCACCCTGCTGAATTGTTCCCAAATCAAGGGTTGTTTTCTTCGCAGGGATGTTCATTGCGAAGTTGGAGGCAAATAAGTAAGCAAGCGTCCTGAAGCTGTTTACACAACCAGTCGGCAGGTTGCCGAACCATTGCTGTGCAATTCCCTTGAGAGTCGCTGGGAAACACTTGCACCAAGTGGGATCATCCAACCCTTGAAGGTACATCAGGTTGGTGAATGCCATCAGATGGTCTTCCGGGTTAGTAGTGCCATCATAGGCGCCTACTAAAACATTTTTTACTTTGGCCGGCTGAACGGCTTCAGTAATTTCCTTGGAGAAGGCCGACGGCTGTTCACCAAGTCTAAGCAGCCGTAGCTGCCAGTCCATAGGTTGGACGTTTTTTGCTGCAGGTCCACCAAATGGAGGTGGCTGCATAAAATATTGTTGTTGCGGCACAAATGGCAAATTTGGTACCGCCTGCGCACTATGAAAGCCAGACTGTCGGGAGGTGCCGCCTGACTGACTCTCATGGTACGACTGAGTTGGCCTCATCGAGGCATTTCGCAAACTGTCCTGAAAATTTGAAGTAGAAGCCGACTCTGATAATCGGTCACTCTTCTTCTGCTCTAGCAGGTGCCGAGCATCTGTGAACGTTTGCTTTGACCCGTCCGCCTGAATATGACGAACCGGTTTCCTATTTCCCGTAGGATAACGGAGTTTTGTGAAATCAAGAGCAGACGGCTCCCGCTTCTTAGATTTAGGATGGGGAGTCGCCTCTCGCCCTTGAACTGGCTTCCTCTTCAGTGAAGTGGAAGGTTTTTTGGCCGACTGCTCTTTGACTGAAGCAGGCGGTTTTTTGTTGATCAACTCTTGGATCTCTCCCTTGAAGCCCCTCATGAAGGTCATGAGTTCGTTCCTTGTGATGGGAGCAGACCCATCAGTCGGCTGTTGCCGAGCAAGCGATGCGCCTGCTGGCTCGCTTCCTGTTTGAAGATACTCCCGTTCCCTTATTTCAGTATGACGGGTACGGCGGGCCCTTAGGGTCCCGTCTGGAGCTGTATGAGTTTCAACTTCAAATTCACTTTCGGTATCATGGTCCGACTGAACTTGAGGGTCGTCTAGGGGACGCCTCTCTTCTGGAATCGGTACAGACTTGGATGCCATCTCTGAAGTACTCTCCCCACAGACGGCGCCAAATGTTTCGGGGTTTTCTGATGTCCTGCGGGAGAGTTACAATTCCGAGACTGGAACCGGACGCCTATACCTGCAAAATAACGGAGACTCCTGAGAGCTCCGCCTCCAACGGTCAAGTTAGTACCTGATTAAGGAGTAATCAATACAGAAATTAAAGTAATCAGATCTCTCTAGGTGAGAGTGCTTAGTGTTGGTAATCTGCGTTGTTAGCGAGATTAGCCGGTCGTTAATAAGTCTGTTCTTCTCTGCTTGATCTCTTAATTATTCCGTTCTGTGATTAATGAGGATTAATCGAGTATTTATAGCCTTGGGAAGCGTGCAGCTCTCTAGGTTTAAGGTAAACCTAGGGCTGATCGGGCCTCTAGACTGAATTGGGCCTTGATGGCCGGTTGTCCCACTTGGCATGGGTGGACACGTGGCGTGTCTTAAGTGGTCCGTGGAGGACGTATCTGTGACTGACACGTGGCAAGCTCCTGTTGGCCTTCGTGAAGGACACGTGGCGGAACCTGGTTGGTCCACTTGTCAGACGGTGATTGGTGGATAAAAATCCCCTAATCAGAAAGCATTTGACATTCATTCGATTCAAAAATCTTTGTTTGATATGTTTGACTTTCCTTTGATTTAAAAAGCATTGTATGAGTATGGTTGACTTTCATTTGATTCAAAATATTTGTTTGAATGTGTTTTACTTTAATTTGATTCAATTGGCTTCATTTAGTGCATTTTACTTTAATTTAACTAAAAAAGCTTTGTTTGAATGTGTTTGACTTTCATTTGATTCAAAAAGACTTGTCTGAATGTTTTTTAGTTTCATTTAATACAGATAGCTTCGTTGAATTCATTTGACTTTTATTCGATTAAAAAAGCTTTGTTTGAATTTGTTTCACTTTTATTTGATTCAAAAAGCATTGTTTGAATGTCTTTGAATTTTCTTTGATTTCGAAAGCTTTGTTTAAATGTGTTTGACTTTCATTGATTCAATTAGCTTCGTTAAATGCGTTTGACTTTCATTGGATTTAAAACGTTTTGTTTGAATGTGTTTGACTTTCATATGATTCTTAAAGCTTTGTTTGAATGTGTCTGATTCATTTGATTCAAAAAGCTTTATTTGTATATGTTTGAATGTGTTTGACTTTCATTTGATTAAAAAAGCTTAGTTGAAGTGTGTTTTAATTTCATTTTATTCAAAAAGCTTTGTTTGAATGTATTTGACTCTCATTTCATTGAAAAAGATTTGTTTTAATGTGTTAAATTAAACTTTCATTTTATTTAAAAAGATTTGTTTGAATATGTTTGAATGTGTTAGGCTTTCATTTTATTTAAAAAGCTTAGTTTAAATGTTTTTTAATTTCATTTCATTCAAAAAGCTTTGTTTGAATGTATTTGACTCTTATTTGATTGAAAAAGCTTTATTTTAATATGTTTAACTTTCTTTCATTTGAAAAACTTTGTTTGAATACACTTGACTTTTATTCGATTCAAAAAGCTTTGTTTGAATGTGTTTGACTTTCATTTGAATCAAAACGCTTTGATTGAGTGCGTTTGACTTTAATTTGATTCAATGAGCTTCGTTGAAATCATTTGACTTTCATTCTATTCAAAAAGTTTTGTTGGATATGTTTGACTTTCGCTTGATTTAAAAAGCATTGTATGAATGTGGTTGACTTTCATTTGATTCAAAATATTTGTTTGAATGTGTCTTACTTTAATTTGATTCAATTGTCTTCATTTAGTGCATATGATTTCATTCAACTCAAAAATCTTTGTTTGAATGTGTTTGACTTTCATTTGATAAAAAAAGACTTGTCTGAATGTTTTTGAGTTTCATATAAAACAATTAGCTTCGTTGAATTCGTTTGACTTTTATTCGATTAAAAAATCTTTGTTTGAATGTGTTTGACTTTTATTTGATTCAAAAAGCATTGTTTGAATGTCTTTGAATTTTCTTTGATTTCAAAAGCTTTGTTTAAATGTGTTTGACTTTCATTTGATTCAATGAGCTTCGTTGAAGGCATTTGACTTTCATTCTATTCAAAAAGCTTAGTTTGATATGTTTGACTTTCATTTGATTTAAAAAGCATTGTATGAATGTGGTTGACTTTCATTTGATTCAAAATATTTGTTTAAATGTGTTTTACTTTAATTTGATTCAATTGGCTTCATTTAGTGCATTTGACTTTCATTCAACTCAAAAATCTTTGTTTGAATGTGTTTGACTTTCATTTGATTCAAAAAGACTTGTCTGAATGTTTTTGAGTTTCATTTAATACAATTATCTTCATTGAATTCGTTTGACTTTTATTCGATTAAAAAAACTTTGTTTGAATGTGTTTCACTTTTATTTGATTCAAAAAGCATTGTTTGAATGTCTTTGAATTTTCTTTGATTTCAAAAGCTTTTTTTAAATGTGTTTGACTTTCATATGATTCTTAAAGCTTTGTTTGAATGTGTTTGATTCATTTGATCCAAAAAGCTTTGTTTGATATGTTTGAATGTGTTTGACTTTCAATTGATTCAAAAAGCTTAGTTTAAATGTGTTTTAATTTCATATTATTCAAAATGATTTGTTTGAATGTATTTGACTCTCATTTCAATGTAAAAGATTTGTTTTAATGTGTTAAATTAAACTTTCATTTCATTTAAAAAGCTTTGGTTGAATATGTTTGAATGTGTTTGACTTTCATTTTATTCTAAAAGCTTAGTATAAATGTTTTTAAATTTCATTTCATTCAAAAAGCTTTGTTTGAATGTATTAGACTCTCATTTGATTGAAAAAGCTTTATTTTAATATTTTTAACTTTATTTCATTTGAAAAACATTGTTTGAATACACTTGACTTTTATTCGACTCAAAAAGCTTGGTTTGAATGTGTTTGACTTTCATTTGATTCAAAACGCTTTGTTTGAGTGTGTTTGACTTTAATTTTATTCAATGAGCTTCGTTGAAAGCATTTGACTTTCATTCGATTCAAAAAGCTTTGTTTGATATGTTTGACTTTCATTTGATTTAAAAAGCATTGTATGAATATGGTTGACTTTCATTTGATTCAAAATATTTGTTTGAATGTGTTTTACTTTAATTTGATTCAATTGGCTTCATTTAGTGAATTTTACTTTAATTCAACTCAAAAAGCTTTGTTTGAATGTGTTTGACTTTCATTTGATTCAAAAAGACTTGTCTGAATGTTTTTTAGTTTCATTTAATACAATTAGCTTCGTTGAATTCGTTTGACTTTTATTCGATTAAAAAAGCTTTGTTTGAATGTGTTTCACTTTTATTTGATTCAAAAAGCATTGTTGGAATGTCTTTGAATTTTCTTTGATTTCGAAAGCTTTGTTTAAATGTGTTTGACTTTCATTGGTTCAAAACGTTTTGTTTGAATGTGTTTGACTTTCATATGATTCTTAAAGCTTTGTTTGAATGTGTCTGATTCATTTGATTCAAAAAGCTTTGTTTGAATATGTTTGAATGTGTTTGATTTTCATTTGATTAAAAAAGCTTAGTTGAAGTGTGTTTTAATTTCATTTTATTCAAAAAGCTTTGTTTGAATGTATTTGACTTTCATTTCATTGAAAAAGATTTGTTTTAATGTGTTAAATTAAACTTTCATTTCATTTAAAAAGATTTGTTTGAATATGTTTGAATGTGTTTGGCTTTCATTTTATTCAAAAAGCATAGTTTAAATGTTTTTTAATTTCATTTCATTTAAAAAGCTTTGATTGAATGTATTTGACTCTCTTTTTATTGAAAAAGCTTTATTTTAATATGTTTAACTTTCTTTCATTTGAAAAACTTTGTTTGAATACACTTGACTTTTATTCGATTCAAAAAGCTTTGTTTGAATGTGTTTGACATTCATTTGATTCAAAACGCTTTGTTTGAGTGCGTTTGACTTTAATTTGATTCAATGAGCTTCGTTGAAATCATTTGACTTTCATTCTATTCAAAAAGTTTTGTTTGATATGTTTAACTTTCATTTGATTTAAAAAGCATTGTATGAATGTGGTTGACTTTCATTTGATTCAAAATATTTGTTTGAATGTGTTTTACTTTAATTTGATTCAATTGGCTTCATTTAGTGCATTTGACTTTCATTCAACTCAAAAATTTTTGTTTGAATGTGTTTGACTTTCATTTGATTCAAAAAGACTTGTCTGAATGTTTTTGATTTTCAGTTAAAACAATTAGCTTCGTTGAATTTGTTTGACTTTTATTTGATTCAAAAAGACTTGTTTGAATGTGTTTGACTTTTATTTGATTCAAAAAGCATTGTTTGAATGTCTTTGAATTTTCTTTGATTTCAAAAGCTATGTTTAAATGTGTTTGACTTTCATTTTATTCAAAACGCTTTGTTTGAGTGCGTTTGACTTTAATTCGATTCAATGAGCTTCGTTGAAATCATTTGACTTTCATTCTATTCAAAAAGTTTTGTTTGATATGTTTGACTTTCATTTGATTTAAAAAGCATTGTATGAATGTGGTTAACTTTCATTAGATTAAAAATATTTGTTTGAATGTGTTTTACTTTAATTTGATTCAATTGGTTTCATTTAGTGCATTTGACTTTCATTCAACTCAAAAATCTTTGTTTAAATGTGTTTGACTTTCATTTGATTCAAAAAGACTTGTCTAAATATTTTTGAGTTACATTTAAAACAATTAGCTTCGTTGAATTCGTTTGACTTTTTATTCGATTAAAAAATCTTTGTTTGAATGTGTTTGACTTTTGTTTGATTCAAAAAGCATTGTTTGAATGTCTTTGAATTTTCTTTGATTTCAAAAGCTTTGTTTAAATGTGTTTGACTTTCATTGATTCAATTAGCTTCGTTAAATGCGTTTGACTTTCATTGGTTCAAAACGTTTTGTTTGAATGTGTTTGACTTTCATATGATTCTTAAAGCTTTGTTTGAATGTGTCTGATTTATTTGATTTAAAAAGCTTTGTTTGAATATGTTTGAATGTGTTTGACTTTCATTTGATTAAAAAAGCTTACTTGAAGTGTGTTTTAATTTCATTTTATTCAAAAAACTTTGTTTAAATGTATTTGACTCACATTTCATTGAAAAAGATTTGTTTAAATGTGTTAAATTAAACTTTCATTTCATTTAAAAAGATTTGTTTGAATATGTTTGAATGTGTTTGGCTTTCATTTTATTCAAAAAGCTTAGTTTAAATGTTTTTTTAATTTCATTTCATTCAAAAAGCTTTGTTTGAATGTATTTGACTCTCTTTTGATTGAAAAGGCTTTATTTTAATATGTTTAACTTTCTTTCATTTGAAAAACTTTGTTTGAATACACTTGACTTTTATTCGATTCAAAAAGCTTTGTTTGAATGTGTTTGACTTTCATTTGATTCAAAACGCTTTGTTTGAGTGCGTTTGACTTTAATTTTATTCAATGAGCTTCGTTGAAATAATTTGACTTTCATTCTATTCAAAAAGTTTTGTTTGATATGTTTGACGTTTATTTGATTTAAAAAGCATTGTATGAATGTGGTTGACTTTCATTTGATTCAAAATATTTGTTTGAATGTGTTTTACTTTAATTTGATTCAATTGGCTTCATTTAGTGCATTTGACTTTCATTCAACTCAAAAAGCTTTGTTTGAATGTGTTTGACTTTCATTTGATTCAAAAAGACTTGTCTAAATGTTTTTTAGTTTCATTTAATACAATTAGCTTCGTTGAATTCGTTTGACTTTTATTCGATTAAAAAAGCTTTGTTTGAATGTGTTTGACTTTTATTTGATTCAAAAAGCATTGTTTAAATATCTTTGAATTTTCTTTGATTTCAAAAGCTATGTTTAAATGTGTTTGACTTTCATTTTATTCAAAACGCTTTGTTTGAGTGCGTTTGACTTTAATTTGATTCAATGAGCTTCGTTGAAATCATTTGACTTTCATTCTATTCAAAAAGTTTTGTTTGATATGTTTGACTTTCATTTGATTTACAAAGCATTGTATGAATTTGGTTAACTTTCATTTGATTCAAAATATTTGTTTGAATGTGTTTTACTTTAATTTGATTCAATTGGCTTCATTTAGTGCATTTGACTTTCATTCAACTCAAAAATCTTTGTTTAAAAGTGTTTGACTTTCATTTGATTCAAAAAGACTTGTCTGAATATTTTTGAGTTACATTTAAAACAATTAGCTTCGTTGAATTCGTTTGACTTTTTATTCGATTAAAAAATCTTTGTTTGAATGTGTTTGACTTTTGTTTGATTCAAAAAGCATTGTTTGAATGTCTTTGAATTTTCTTTGATTTCAAAAGCTTTGTTTAAATGTGTTTGATTCATTTGATCCAAAAAGCTTTGTTTGAATATGTTTGAATGTGTTTGACTTTCAATTGATTCAAAAAGCTTAGTTTAAATGTGTTTTAATTCCATATTATTCAAAATGCTTTGTTTGAATGTATTTGACTCTCATTTCATTGTAAAAGATTTGTTTTAATGTGTTAAATTAAACTTTCATTTCATTTAAAAAGCTTTGGTTAAATATGTTTGAATGTGTTTGACTTTCATTTTGTTCTAAAAGCTTAGTTTAAATGTTTTTTAATTTCATTTAATTCAAAAAGCTTTGTTTGAATGTATTAGACTCTCATTTGATTGAAAAAGCTTTATTTTAATATTTTTAACTTTATTTCCTTTGAAAAACTTTGTTTGAATACACTTGACTTTTATTCGACTCAAAAAGCTTGGTTTGAATGTGTTTGACTTTCATTTGATTCAAAAAGCTTTGTTTGAGTGCGTTTGACTTTAATTTTATTCAATGAACTTCGTTGAAAGCATTTGACATTCATTCGATTCAAAAATCTTTGTTTGATATGTTTGACTTTCCTTTGATTTAAAAAGCATTGTATGAGTATGGTTGACTTTCATTTGATTCAAAATATTTGTTTGAATGTGTTTTACTTTAATTTGATTCAATTGGCTTCATTTAGTGCATTTTACTTTAATTTAACTCAAAAAGCTTTGTTTGAATGTGTTTGACTTTCATTTGATTCAAAAAGACTTGTCTGAATGTTTTTTAGTTTCATTTAATACAGATAGCTTCGTTGAATTCATTTGACTTTTATTCGATTAAAAAAGCTTTGTTTGAATGTGTTTCACTTTTATTTGATTCAAAAAGCATTGTTTGAATGTCTTTGAATTTTCTTTGATTTCGAAAGCTTTGTTTAAATGTGTTTGACTTTCATTGATTCAATTAGCTTCGTTAAATGCGTTTGACTTTCATTGGATTTAAAACGTTTTGTTTGAATGTGTTTGACTTTCATATGATTCTTAAAGCTTTGTTTGAATGTGTCTGATTCATTTGATTCAAAAAGCTTTATTTGTATATGTTTGAATGTGTTTGACTTTCATTTGATTAAAAAAGCTTAGTTGAAGTGTGTTTTAATTTCATTTTATTCAAAAAGCTTTGTTTGAATGTATTTGACTCTCATTTCATTGAAAAAGATTTGTTTTAATGTGTTAAATTAAACTTTCATTTCATTTAAAAAGATTTGTTTGAATATGTTTGAATGTGTTAGGCTTTCATTTTATTCAAAAAGCTTAGTTTAAATGTTTTTTAATTTCATTTCATTCAAAAACCTTTGTTTGAATGTATTTGACTCTTATTTGATTGAAAAAGCTTTATTTTAATATGTTTAACTTTCTTTCATTTGAAAAACTTTGTTTGAATACACTTGACTTTTATTCGATTCAAAAAGCTTTGTTTGAATGTGTTTGACTTTCATTTGAATCAAAACGCTTTGATTGAGTGCGTTTGACTTTAATTTGATTCAATGAGCTTCGTTGAAATCATTTGACTTTCATTCTATTCAAAAAGTTTTGTTTGATATGTTTGACTTTCGCTTGATTTAAAAAGCATTGTATGAATGTGGTTGACTTTCATTTGATTCAAAATATTTGTTTGAATGTGTCTTACTTTAATTTGATTCAATTGTCTTCATTTAGTGCATATGATTTCATTCAACTCAAAAATCTTTGTTTGAATGTGTTTGACTTTCATTTGATAAAAAAAGACTTGTCTGAATGTTTTTGAGTTTCATATAAAACAATTAGCTTCGTTGAATTCGTTTGACTTTTATTCGATTAAAAAATCTTTGTTTGAATGTATTTGACTTTTATTTGATTCAAAAAGCATTGTTTGAATGTCTTTGAATTTTCTTTGATTTCAAAAGCTTTGTTTAAATGTGTTTGACTTTCATTTGATTCAATGAGCTTCGTTGAAGGCATTTGACTTTCATTCTATTCAAAAAGCTTAGTTTGATATGTTTGACTTTCATTTGATTTAAAAAGCATTGTATGAATGTGGTTGACTTTCATTTGATTCAAAATATTTGTTTAAATGTGTTTTACTTTAATTTGATTCAATTGGCTTCATTTAGTGCATTTGACTTTCATTCAACTCAAAAATCTTTGTTTGAATGTGTTTGACTTTCATTTGATTCAAAAAGACTTGTCTGAATGTTTTTGAGTTTCATTTAATACAATTATCTTCATTGAATTCGTTTGACTTTTATTCGATTAAAAAAACTTTGTTTGAATGTGTTTCACTTTTATTTGATTCAAAAAGCATTGTTTGAATGTCTTTGAATTTTCTTTGATTTCAAAAGCTTTTTTTAAATGTGTTTGACTTTCATATGATTCTTAAAGCTTTGTTTGAATGTGTTTGATTCATTTGATCCAAAAAGCTTTGTTTGAATATGTTTGAATGTGTTTGACTTTCAATTGATTCAAAAAGCTTAGTTTAAATGTGTTTTAATTTCATATTATTCAAAATGATTTGTTTGAATGTATTTGACTCTCATTTCATTGTAAAAGATTTGTTTTAATGTGTTAAATTAAACTTTCATTTCATTTAAAAAGCTTTGGTTGAATATGTTTGAATGTGTTTGACTTTCATTTTATTCTAAAAGCTTAGTATAAATGTTTTTAAATTTCATTTCATTCAAAAAGCTTTGTTTGAATGTATTAGACTCTCATTTGATTGAAAAAGCTTTATTTTAATATTTTTAACTTTATTTCATTTGAAAAACTTTGTTTGAATACACTTGACTTTTATTCGACTCAAAAAGCTTGGTTTGAATGTGTTTGACTTTCATTTGATTCAAAACGCTTTGTTTGAGTGTGTTTGACTTTAATTTTATTCAATGAGCTTCGTTGAAAGCATTTCACTTTCATTCGATTCAAAAAGCTTTGTTTGATATGTTTGACTTTCATTTGATTTAAAAAGCATTGTATGAATATGGTTGACTTTCATTTGATTCAAAATATTTGTTTGAATGTGTTTTACTTTAATTTGATTCAATTGGCTTCATTTAGTGCATTTTACTTTAATTCAACTCAAAAAGCTTTGTTTGAATGTGTTTGACTTTCATTTGATTCAAAAAGACTTGTCTGAATGTTTTTTAGTTTCATTTAATACAATTAGCTTCGTTGAATTCGTTTGACTTTTATTCGATTAAAAAAGCTTTGTTTGAATGTGTTTCACTTTTATTTGATTCAAAAAGCATTGTTGGAATGTCTTTGAATTTTCTTTGATTTCGAAAGCTTTGTTTAAATGTGTTTGACTTTCATTGATTCAATTAGCTTCGTTAAATGCGTTTGACTTTCATTGGTTCAAAACGTTTTGTTTGAATGTGTTTGACTTTCATATGATTCTTAAAGCTTTGTTTGAATGTGTCTGATTCATTTGATTCAAAAAGCTTTGTTTGAATATGTTTGAATGTGTTTGACTTTCATTTGATTAAAAAAGCTTACTTGAAGTGTGTTTTAATTTCATTCAATTGGCTTCATTTAGTGCATTTGACTTTCATTCAACTCAAAAATTTTTGTTTGAATGTGTTTGACTTTCATTTGATTCAAAAAGACTTGTCTGAATGTTTTTGATTTTCAGTTAAAACAATTAGCTTCGTTGAATTTGTTTGACTTTTATTTGATTCAAAAAGACTTGTTTGAATGTGTTTGACTTTTATTTGATTCAAAAAGCATTGTTTGAATGTCTTTGAATTTTCTTTGATTTCAAAAGCTATGTTTAAATGTGTTTGACTTTCATTTTATTCAAAACGCTTTGTTTGAGTGCGTTTGACTTTAATTCGATTCAATGAGCTTCGTTGAAATCATTTGACTTTCATTCTATTCAAAAAGTTTTGTTTGATATGTTTGACTTTCATTTGATTTAAAAAGCATTGTATGAATGTGGTTAACTTTCATTTGATTCAAAATATTTGTTTGAATGTGTTTTACTTTAATTTGATTCAATTGGCTTCATTTAGTGCATTTGACTTTCATTCAACTCAAAAATCTTTGTTTAAATGTGTTTGACTTTCATTTGATTCAAAAAGACTTGTCTAAATATTTTTGAGTTACATTTAAAACAATTAGCTTCGTTGAATTCGTTTGACTTTTTATTCGATTAAAAAATCTTTGTTTGAATGTGTTTGACTTTTGTTTGATTCAAAAAGCATTGTTTGAATGTCTTTGAATTTTCTTTGATTTCAAAAGCTTTGTTTAAATGTGTTTGACTTTCATTGATTCAATTAGCTTCGTTAAATGCGTTTGACTTTCATTGGTTCAAAACGTTTTGTTTGAATGTGTTTGACTTTCATATGATTCTTAAAGCTTTGTTTGAATGTGTCTGATTCATTTGATTCAAAAAGCTTTGTTTGAATATGTTTGAATGTGTTTGACTTTCATTTGATTAAAAAAGCTTACTTGAAGTGTGTTTTAATTTCATTTATTCAAAAAGCTTTGTTTAAATGTATTTGACTCTCATTTCATTGAAAAAGATTTGTTTTAATGTGTTAAATTAAACTTTCATTTCATTTAAAAAGATTTGTTTGAATATGTTTGAATGTGTTTGGCTTTCATTTTATTCAAAAAGCTTAGTTTAAATGTTTTTTTAATTTCATTTCATTCAAAAAGCTTTGTTTGAATGTATTTGACTCTCTTTTGATTGAAAAGGCTTTATTTTAATATGTTTAACTTTCTTTCATTTGAAAAACTTTGTTTGAATACACTTGACTTTTATTCGATTCAAAAAGCTTTGTTTGAATGTGTTTGACTTTCATTTGATTCAAAACGCTTTGTTTGAGTGCGTTTGACTTTAATTTGATTCAATGAGCTTCGTTGAAATCATTTGACTTTCATTCTATTCAAAAAGTTTTGTTTGATATGTTTGACGTTTATTTGATTTAAAAAGCATTGTATGAATGTGGTTGACTTTCATTTGATTCAAAATATTTGTTTGAATGTGTTTTACTTTAATTTGATTCAATTGGCTTCATTTAGTGCATTTGACTTTCATTCAACTCAAATATTTTTGTTTGAATGTGTTTGACTTTCATTTGATTCAAAAAGACTTGTCTAAATGTTTTTGATTTTCAGTTAAAACAATTAGCTTCGTTGAATTTGTTTGACTTTTATTTGATTCAAAAAGACTTGTTTGAATGTGTTTGACTTTTATTTGATTCAAAAAGCATTGTTTGAATGTCTTTGAATTTTCTTTGATTTCAAAAGCTATGTTTAAATGTGTTTGACTTTCATTTTATTCAAAACGCTTTGTTTGAGTGCGTTTGACTTTAATTCGATTCAATGAGCTTCGTTGAAATCATTTGACTTTCATTCTATTCAAAAAGTTTTGTTTGATATGTTTGACTTTCATTTGATTTAAAAAGCATTGTATGAATGTGGTTAACTTTCATTTGATTCAAAATATTTGTTTGAATGTGTTTTACTTTAATTTGATTCAATTGGCTTCATTTAGTGCATTTGACTTTCATTCAACTCAAAAATCTTTGTTTAAATGTGTTTGACTTTCATTTGATTCAAAAAGACTTGTCTGAATATTTTTGAGTTACATTTAAAACAATTAGCTTCGTTGAATTCGTTTGACTTTTTATTCGATTAAAAAATCTTTGTTTGAATGTGTTTGACTTTTGTTTGATTCAAAAAGCATTGTTTGAATGTCTTTGAATTTTCTTTGATTTCAAAAGCTTTGTTTAAATGTGTTTGACTTTCATTGATTCAATTAGCTTCGTTAAATGCGTTTGACTTTCATTGGTTCAAAACGTTTTGTTTGAATGTGTTTGACTTTCATATGATTCTTAAAGCTTTGTTTGAATGTGTCTGATTCATTTGATTCAAAAAGCTTTGTTTGAATATGTTTGAATGTGTTTGACTTTCATTTGATTAAAAAAGCTTACTTGAAGTGTGTTTTAATTTCATTTTATTCGAAAAGCTTTGTTTGAATGTATTTGACTCTCATTTCATTGAAAAAGATTTGTTTTAATGTGTTAAATTAAACTTTCATTTCATTTAAAAAGATTTGTTTGAATATGTTTGAATGTGTTTGGCTTTCATTTTATTCAAAAGGCTTAGTTTAAATGTTTTTTTAATTTCATTTCATTCAAAAAGCTTTGTTTGAATGTATTTGACTCTCTTTTGATTGAAAAAGCTTTATTTTAATATGTTTAACTTTCTTTCATTTGAAAAACTTTGTTTGAATACACTTGACTTTTATTCGATTCAAAAAGCTTTGTTTGAATGTGTTTGACTTTCATTTGATTCAAAACGCTTTGTTTGAGTGCGTTTGACTTTAATTTGATTCAATGAGCTTCGTTGAAATCATTTGACTTTCATTCTATTCAAAAAGTTTTGTTTGATATGTTTGACGTTTATTTGATTTAAAAAGCATTGTATGAATGTGGTTGACTTTCATTTGATTCAAAATATTTGTTTGAATGTGTTTTACTTTAATTTGATTCAATTGGCTTCATTTAGTGCATTTGACTTTCATTCAACTCAAAAATTTTTGTTTGAATGTGTTTGACTTTCATTTGATTCAAAAAGACTTGTCTAAATGTTTTTGATTTTTAGTTAAAACAATTAGCTTCGTTGAATTTGTTTGACTTTTATTTGATTCAAAAAGACTTAGTTGAATGTGTTTGACTTTTATTTGATTCAAAAAGCATTGTTTGAATGTCTTTGACTTTTCTTTGATTTCAAAAGCTATGTTTAAATGTGTTTGACTTTCATTTTATTCAAAACGCTTTGTTTGAGTGCGTTTGACTTTAATTCGATTCAATGAGCTTCGTTGAAATCATTTGACTTTCATTCTATTCAAAAAGTTTTGTTTGATATGTTTGACTTTCATTTGATTTACAAAGCATTGTATGAATGTGGTTAACTTTCATTTGATTCAAAATATTTGTTTGAATGTGTTTTACTTTAATTTGATTCAATTGGCTTCATTTAGTGCATTTGACTTTCATTCAACTCAAAAATCTTTGTTTAAATGTGTTTGACTTTCATTTGATTCAAAAAGACTTGTCTGAATATTTTTGAGTTACATTTAAAACAATTAGCTTCGTTGAATTCGTTTGACTTTTTATTCGATTAAAAAATATTTGTTTGAATGTGTTTGACTTTTGTTTGATTCAAAAAGCATTGTTTGAATGTCTTTGAATTTTCTTTGATTTCAAAAGCTTTGTTTAAATGTGTTTGACTTTCATTGATTCAATTAGCTTCGTTAAATGCGTTTGACTTTCATTGGTTCAAAACGTTTTGTTTGAATGTGTTTGACTTTCATATGATTCTTAAAGCTGTGTTTGAATGTGTCTGATTCATTTGATTCAAAAAGCTTTGTTTGAATATGTTTGAATGTGTTTGACTTTCATTTGATTAAAAAAAGCTTACTTGAAGTGTGTTTTAATTTCATTTTATTCAAAAAGCTTTGTTTAAATGTATTTGACTCTCATTTCATTGAAAAAGATTTGTTTAAATGTGTTGAATTAAACTTTCATTTCATTTAAAAAGATTTGTTTGAATATGTTTGAATGTGTTTGGCTTTCATTTTATTCAAAAAGCTTAGTTTAAATGTTTTTTTAATTTCATTTCATTCAAAAAGCTTTGTTTGAATGTATTTGACTCTCTTTTGATTGAAAAGGCTTTATTTTAATATGTTTAACTTTCTTTCATTTGAAAAACTTTGTTTGAATACACTTGACTTTTATTCGATTCAAAAAGCTTTGTTTGAATGTGTTTGACTTTCATTTGATTCAAAACGCTTTGTTTGAGTGCGTTTGACTTTAATTTGATTCAATGAGCTTCGTTGAAATCATTTGACTTTCATTCTATTCAAAAAGTTTTGTTTGATATGTTTGACGTTTATTTGATTTAAAAAGCATTGTATGAATGTGGTTGACTTTCATTTGATTCAAAATATTTGTTTGAATGTGTTTTACTTTAATTTGATTCAATTGGCTTCATTTAGTGCATTTGACTTTCATTCAACTCAAAAATTTTTGTTTGAATGTGTTTGACTTTCATTTGATTCAAAAAGACTTGTCTAAATGTTTTTGATTTTCAGTTAAAACAATTAGCTTCGTTGAATTTGTTTGACTTTTATTTGATTCAAAAAGACTTGTTTGAATGTGTTTGACTTTTATTTGATTCAAAAAGCATTGTTTGAATGTCTTTGAATTTTCTTTGATTTCAAAAGCTATGTTTAAATGTGTTTGACTTTCATTTTATTCAAAACGCTTTGTTTGAGTGCGTTTGACTTTAATTCGATTCAATGAGCTTCGTTGAAATCATTTGACTTTCATTCTATTCAAAAAGTTTTGTTTGATATGTTTTACTTTCATTTGATTTACAAAGCATTGTATGAATGTGGTTAACTTTCATTTGATTCAAAATATTTGTTTGAATGTGTTTTACTTTAATTTGATTCAATTGGCTTCATTTAGTGCATTTGACTTTCATTCAACTCAAAAATCTTTGTTTAAATGTGTTTGACTTTCATTTGATTCAAAAAGACTTGTCTGAATATTTTTGAGTTACATTTAAAACAATTAGCTTCGTTGAATTCGTTTGACTTTTTATTCGATTAAAAAATCTTTGTTTGAATGTGTTTGACTTTTGTTTGATTCAAAAAGCATTGTTTGAATGTCTTTGAATTTTCTTTGATTTCAAAAGCTTTGTTTAAATGTGTTTGACTTTCATTGATTCAATTAGCTTCGTTAAATGCGTTTGACTTTCATTGGTTCAAAACGTTTTGTTTGAATGTGTTTGACTTTCATATGATTCTTAAAGCTGTGTTTGAATGTGTCTGATTCATTTGATTCAAAAAGCTTTGTTTGAATATGTTTGAATGTGTTTGACTTTCATTTGATTAAAAAAGCTTACTTGAAGTGTGTTTTAATTTCATTTTATTCAAAAAGCTTTGTTTAAATGTATTTGACTCTCATTTCATTGAAAAAGATTTGTTTAAATGTGTTGAATTAAACTTTCATTTCATTTAAAAAGATTTGTTTGAATATGTTTGAATGTGTTTGGCTTTCATTTTATTCAAAAAGCTTAGTTTAAATGTTTTTTTAATTTCATTTCATTCAAAAAGCTTTGTTTGAATGTATTTGACTCTCTTTTGATTGAAAAGGCTTTATTTTAATATGTTTAACTTTCTTTCATTTGAAAAACTTTGTTTGAATACACTTGACTTTTATTCGATTCAAAAAGCTTTGTTTGAATGTGTTTGACTTTCATTTGATTCAAAACGCTTTGTTTGAGTGCGTTTGACTTTAATTTGATTCAATGAGCTTCGTTGAAATCATTTGACTTTCATTCTATTCAAAAAGTTTTGTTTGATATGTTTGACGTTTATTTGATTTAAAAAGCATTGTATGAATGTGGTTGACTTTCATTTGATTCAAAATATTTTTTTGAATGTGTTTTACTTTAATTTGATTCAATTGGCTTCATTTAGTGCATTTGACTTTCATTCAACTCAAAAATTTTTGTTTGAATGTGTTTGACTTTCATTTGATTCAAAAAGACTTGTCTAAATGTTTTTGATTTTCAGTTAAAACAATTAGCTTCGTTGAATTTGTTTGACTTTTATTTGATTCAAAAAGACTTGTTTGAATGTGTTTGACTTTTATTTGATTCAAAAAGCATTGTTTGAATGTCTTTGAATTTTCTTTGATTTCAAAAGCTATGTTTAAATGTGTTTGACTTTCATTTTATTCAAAACGCTTTGTTTGAGTGCGTTTGACTTTAATTCGATTCAATGAGCTTCGTTGAAATCATTTGACTTTCATTCTATTCAAAAAGTTTTGTTTGATATGTTTGACTTTCATTTGATTTAAAAAGCATTGTATGAATGTGGTTAACTTTCATTTGATTCAAAATATTTGTTTGAATGTGTTTTACTTTAATTTGATTCAATTGGCTTCATTTAGTGCATTTGACTTTCATCCAACTCAAAAATCTTTGTTTAAATGTGTTTGACTTTCATTTGATTCAAAAAGACTTGTCTGAATATTTTTGAGTTACATTTAAAACAATTAGCTTCGTTGAATTCGTTTGACTTTTTATTCGATTAAAAAATCTTTGTTTGAATGTGTTTGACTTTTGTTTGATTCAAAAAGCATTGTTTGAATGTCTTTGAATTTTCTTTGATTTCAAAAGCTTTGTTTAAATGTGTTTGACTTTCATTGATTCAATTAGCTTCGTTAAATGCGTTTGACTTTCATTGGTTCAAAACGTTTTGTTTGAATGTGTTTGACTTTCATATGATTCTTAAAGCTTTGTTTGAATGTGTCTGATTCATTTGATTCAAAAAGCTTTGTTTGAATATGTTTGAATGTGTTTGACTTTCATTTGATTAAAAAAGCTTACTTGAAGTGTGTTTTAATTTCATTTTATTCAAAAAGCTTTGTTTAAATGTATTTGACTCTCATTTCATTGAAAAAGATTTGTTTAAATGTGTTAAATTAAACTTTCATTTCATTTAAAAAGATTTGTTTGAATATGTTTGAATGTGTTTGGCTTTCATTTTATTCAAAAAGCTTAGTTTAAATGTTTTTTTAATTTCATTTCATTCAAAAAGCTTTGTTTGAATGTATTTAACTCTCTTTTGATTGAAAAGGCTTTATTTTAATATGTTTAACTTTCTTTCATTTGAAAAACTTTGTTTGAATACACTTGACTTTTATTCGATTCAAAAAGCTTTGTTTGAATGTGTTTGACTTTCATTTGATTCAAAACGCTTTGTTTGAGTGCGTTTGACTTTAATTTGATTCAATGAGCTTCGTTGAAATCATTTGACTTTCATTCTATTCAAAAAGTTTTGTTTGATATGTTTGACGTTTATTTGATTTAAAAAGCATTGTATGAATGTGGTTGACTTTCATTTGATTCAAAATATTTGTTTGAATGTGTTTTACTTTAATTTGATTCAATTGGCTTCATTTAGTGCATTTGACTTTCATTCAACTCAAAAATTTTTGTTTGAATGTGTTTGACTTTCATTTGATTCAAAAAGACTTGTCTAAATGTTTTTTATTTTCAGTTAAAACAATTAGCTTCGTTGAATTTGTTTGACTTTTATTTGATTCAAAAAGACTTGTTTGAATGTGTTTGACTTTTATTTGATTCAAAAAGCATTGTTTGAATGTCTTTGAATTTTCTTTGATTTCAAAAGCTATGTTTAAATGTGTTTGACTTTCATTTTATTCAAAACGCTTTGTTTGAGTGCGTTTGACTTTAATTCGATTTAATGAGCTTCGTTGAAATCATTTGACTTTCATTCTATTCAAAAAGTTTTGTTTGATATGTTTGACTTTCATTTGATTTAAAAAGCATTGTATGAATGTGGTTAACTTTCATTTGATTCAAAATATTTGTTTGAATGTGTTTTACTTTAATTTGATTCAATTGGCTTCATTTAGTGCATTTGACTTTCATTCAACTCAAAAATCTTTGTTTAAATGTGTTTGACTTTCATTTGATTCAAAAAGACTTGTCTGAATATTTTTGAGTTACATTTAAAACAATTAGCTTCGTTGAATTCGTTTGACTTTTTATTCGATTAAAAAATCTTTGTTTGAATGTGTTTGACTTTTGTTTGATTCAAAAAGCATTGTTTGAATGTCTTTGAATTTTCTTTGATTTCAAAAGCTTTGTTTAAATGTGTTTGACTTTCATTGATTCAATTAGCTTCGTTAAATGCGTTTGACTTTCATTGGTTCAAAACGTTTTGTTTGAATGTGTTTGACTTTCATATGATTCTTAAAGCTTTGTTTGAATGTGTCTGATTCATTTGATTCAAAAAGCTTTGTTTGAATATGTTTGAATGTGTTTGACTTTCATTTGATTAAAAAAGCTTACTTGAAGTGTGTTTTAATTTCATTTTATTCAAAAAGCTTTGTTTAAATGTATTTGACTCTCATTTCATTGAAAAAGATTTGTTTAAATGTGTTAAATTAAACTTTCATTTCATTTAAAAAGATTTGTTTGAATATGTTTGAATGTGTTTGGCTTTCATTTTATTCAAAAAGCTTAGTTTAAATGTTTTTTTAATTTCCTTTCATTCAAAAAGCTTTGTTTGAATGTATTTGACTCTCTTTTGATTGAAAAGGCTTTATTTTAATATGTTTAACTTTCTTTCATTTGAAAAACTTTGTTTGAATACACTTGACTTTTATTCGATTCAAAAAGCTTTGTTTGAATGTGTTTGACTTTCATTTGATTCAAAACGCTTTGTTTGAGTGCGTTTGACTTTAATTTGATTCAATGAGCTTCGTTGAAATCATTTGACTTTCATTCTATTCAAAAAGTTTTGTTTGATATGTTTGACGTTTATTTGATTTAAAAAGCATTGTATGAATGTGGTTGACTTTCATTTGATTCAAAATATTTGTTTGAATGTGTTTTACTTTAATTTGATTCAATTGGCTTCATTTAGTGCATTTGACTTTCATTCAACTCAAAATTTTTTATTTGAATGTGTTTGACTTTCATTTGATTCAAAAAGACTTGTCTGAATGTTTTTGATTTTCAGTTAAAACAATTAGCTTCGTTGAATTTGTTTGACTTTTATTTGATTCAAAAAGACTTGTTTGAATGTGTTTGACTTTTATTTGATTCAAAAAGCATTGTTTGAATGTCTTTGATTTTCTTTGATTTCAAAAGCTATGTTTAAATGTGTTTGACTTTCATTTTATTCAAAACGCTTTGTTTGAGTGCGTTTGACTTTAATTTGATTCAATGAGCTTCGTTGAAATCATTTGACTTTCATTCTATTCAAAAAGTTTTGTTTGATATGTTTGACTTTCATTTGATTTAAAAAGCATTGTATGAATTTGGTTAACTTTCATTTGATTCAAAATATTTGTTTGAATGTGTTTTACTTTAATTTGATTCAATTGGCTTCATTTAGTGCATTTGACTTTCATTCAACTCAAAAATCTTTGTTTAAATGTGTTTGACTTTCATTTGATTCAAAAAGACTTGTCTGAATATTTTTGAGTTACATTTAAAACAATTAGCATCGTTGAATTCGTTTGACTTTTTATTCGATTAAAAAATCTTTGTTTGAATGTGTTTGACTTTTGTTTGATTCAAAAAGCATTGTTTGAATGTCTTTGAATTTTCTTTGATTTCAAAAGCTTTGTTTAAATGTGTTTGACTTTCATTGATTCAATTAGCTTCGTTAAATGCGTTTGACTTTCATTGGTTCAAAACGTTTTGTTTGAATGTGTTTGACTTTCATATGATTCTTAAAGCTTTGTTTGAATGTGTCTGATTCATTTGATTCAAAAAGCTTTGTTTGAATATGTTTGAATGTGTTTGACTTTCATTTGATTAAAAAAGCTTACTTGAAGTGTGTTTTAATTTCATTTTATTCAAAAAGCTTTGTTTAAATGTATTTGACTCTCATTTCATTGAAAAAGATTTGTTTAAATGTGTTAAATTAAACTTTCATTTCATTTAAAAAGATTTGTTTGAATATGTTTGAATGTGTTTGGCTTTCATTTTATTCAAAAAGCTTAGTTTAAATGTTTTTTTAATTTCATTTCATTCAAAAAGCTTTGTTTGAATGTATTTGACTCTCTTTTGATTGAAAAGGCTTTATTTTAATATGTTTAACTTTCTTTCATTTGAAAAACTTTGTTTGAATACACTTGACTTTTATTCGATTCAAAAAGCTTTGTTTGAATGTGTTTGACTTTCATTTGATTCAAAACGCTTTGTTTGAGTGCGTTTGACTTTAATTTGATTCAATGAGCTTCGTTGAAATCATTTGACTTTCATTCTATTCAAAAAGTTTTGTTTGATATGTTTGACTTTCATTTGATTTAAAAAGCATTGTATGAATGTGGTTGACTTTCATTTGATTCAAAATATTTGTTTGAATGTGTTTTACTTTAATTTGATTCAATTGGCTTCATTTAGTGCATTTGACTTTCATTCAACTCAAAAAGCTTTGTTTGAATGTGTTTGACTTTCATTTGATTCAAAAAGACATGTCTGAATATTTTTTAGTTTCATTTAATACAATTAGCTTCGATGAATTCGTTTGACTTTCATTCGGTTTAAAAAGCTTTGTTTGAATGTGTTTCACTTTTATTTTATTCAAAAAGCGTTGTTTGAATGTCTTTGAATTTTCTTTGATTTCAAAAGCTTTGTTTAAATGTGTTTGACTTTCATTGATTCAATTAGCTTCGTTAAATGCGTTTGACTTTCATTGGTTCAAAACGTTTTGAATGAATGTGTTTGACTTTCATATGATTCTTAAAGCTTTGTTTGAATGTGTCTGATTCATTTGATTCAAAAAGCTTTGTTTGAATATGTTTGAATGTGTTTGACTTTCATTTGATTAAAAAAGCTTACTTGAAGTGTGTTTTAATTTCATTTTATTCGAAAAGCTTTGTTTGAATGTATTTGACTCTCATTTCATTGAAAAAGATTTGTTTTAATGTGTTAAATTAAACTTTCATTTCATTTAAAAAGATTTGTTTGAATATGTTTGAATGTGTTTGGCTTTCATTTTATTCAAAAGGCTTAGTTTAAATGTTTTTTTAATTTCATTTCATTCAAAAAGCTTTGTTTGAATGTATTTGACTCTCTTTTGATTGAAAAAGCTATATTTTAATATGTTTAACTTTCTTTCATTTGAAAAGCTTTGTTTGAATACACTTGACTTTTATTCGATTCAAAAAGCTTTGTTTGAATGTGTTTGACTTTCATTTGATTCAAAACACTTTGTTTGAGTGCGTTTGACTTTAATTTGATTCAATGAACTTCGTTGAAATCATTTGACTTTCATTCTATTCAAAAAGTTTTGTTTGATATGTTTGACTTTCATTTGATTTAAAAAGCATTGTATGAATGTGGTTGACTTTCATTTGATTCAAAATATTTGTTTGAATGTGTTTTACTTTAATTTGATTCAATTGGCTTCATTTAGTGCATTTGACTTTCATTCAACTCAAAAAGCTTTGTTTGAATGTGTTTGACTTTCATTTGATTCAAAAAGACATGTCTGAATATTTTTTAGTTTCATTTAATACAATTAGCTTCGATGAATTCGTTTGACTTTCATTCGGTTTAAAAAGCTTTGTTTGAATGTGTTTCACTTTTATTTTATTCAAAAAGCGTTGTTTGAATGTCTTTGAATTTTCTTTGATTTCAAAAGCTTTGTTTAAATGTGTTTGACTTTCATTGATTCAATTAGCTTCGTTAAATGCGTTTGACTTTCATTGGTTCAAAACGTTTTGAATGAATGTGTTTGACTTTCATATGATTCTTAAAGCTTTGTTTGAATGTGTCTGATTCATTTGATTCAAAAAGCTTTGTTTGAATATGTTTGAATGTGTTTGACTTTCATTTGATTAAAAAAGCTTACTTGAAGTGTGTTTTAATTTCATTTTATTCGAAAAGCTTTGTTTGAATGTATTTGACTCTCATTTCATTGAAAAAGATTTGTTTTAATGTGTTAAATTAAACTTTCATTTCATTTAAAAAGATTTGTTTGAATATGTTTGAATGTGTTTGGCTTTCATTTTATTCAAAAGGCTTAGTTTAAATGTTTTTTTAATTTCATTTCATTCAAAAAGCTTTGTTTGAATGTATTTGACTCTCTTTTGATTGAAAAAGCTATATTTTAATATGTTTAACTTTCTTTCATTTGAAAAACTTTGTTTGAATACACTTGACTTTTATTCGATTCAAAAAGCTTTGTTTGAATGTGTTTGACTTTCATTTGATTCAAAACACTTTGTTTGAGTGCGTTTGACTTTAATTTGATTCAATGAACTTCGTTGAAATCATTTGACTTTCATTCTATTCAAAAAGTTTTGTTTGATATGTTTGACTTTCATTTGATTTAAAAAGCATTGTATGAATGTGGTTGACTTTCATTTGATTCAAAATATTTGTTTGAATGTGTTTTACTTTAATTTGATTCAATTGGCTTCATTTAGTGCATTTGACTTTCATTCAACTCAAAAAGATTTGTTTGAATGTGTTTGACTTTCATTTGATTCAAAAAGACTTGTCTGAATGTTTTTTAGTTTCATTTAATACAATTAGGTTCGTTGAATTCGTTTGACTTTTATTCGATTTAAAAAGCTTTGTTTGAATGTGTTTCACTTTTATTTGATTCAAAAAGCGTTGTTTGAATGTCTTTGAATTTTCTTTGATTTCGAAAGCTTTGTTTAAATGTGTTTGACTTTCATTGATTCAATTAGCTTCGTTAAATGCGTTTGACTTTCATTGGATTCAAAACGTTTTGTTTGAATGTGTTTGACTTTCATATGATTCTTAAAGCTTTGTTTGAATGTGTCTGATTCATTTGATTCAAAAAGCTTTGTTTGAATATGTTTGAATGTGTTTGACTTTCTTTTGATTAAAAAAGCTTAGTTGAAGTGTGTTTTAATTTCATTTTATTCGAAAAGCTTTGTTTGAATGTATTTGACTCTCATTTCATTGTAAAAGATTTGTTTTAATGTGTTAAATTAAACTTTCATTTCATTTAAAAAGCTTTGGTTGAATATGTTTGAATGTGTTTGACTTTCATTTTATTCAAAAAGCTTAGTTGAAATGTTTTTTACTTTCATTTCATTCAAAAAGCTTTATTTGAATGTATTAGACTCTCTTTTGATTGAAAAAGCTTTATTTTAATATGTTTAACTTTATTTCATTTGAAAAACTTTGTTTGAATACACTTGACTTTTATTCGATTCAAAAAGCTTGGTTTGAATGTGTTTGACTTTCATTTGATTCAAAACGCTTTGTTTGAGTGCGTTTGACTTTAATTTTATTCAATGAGCTTCGTTGAAAGCATTTGACTTTCATTCGATTCAAAAAGCTTTGTTTGATATGTTTGACTTTCATTTGATTTAAAAAGCATTGTATGAATGTGGTTGACTTTCATTTGATTCAAAATATTTGTTTGAATGTGTTTTACTTTAATTTGATTCAATTGGTTTCATTTAGTGCATTTTACTTTCATTCAACTCAAAAAGCTTTGTTTGAATGTGTTTGACTTTCATTTGATTCAAAAAGACTTGTCTGAATGTTTTTTAGTTTCATTTAATACAATTAGCTTCGTTGAATTCGTTAGACTTTTATTCGATTAAAAAAGCTTTGTCTGAATGTGTTTGACTTTTATTTGATTCAAAAAGCATTGTTTAAATGTGTTTGACTTTCATTTGATTCAAAACGCTTTGTTTGAGTGCGTTTGACATTAATTTGATTCAATGAGCTTTGTTGAAAGCATTTGACTTTCATTCTATTCAAAAAGCTTTGTTTGATATGTTTGACTTTCATTTGATTTAAAAAGCATTGTATGAAAGTGGTTGACTTTCATTTGATTCAAAATATTTGTTTAGCTGTGTTTTACTTTAATTTGATTCAATTGGCTTCATTTAGTGCATTTGACTTTCATTCAACTCAAAAAGCTTTATTTGAATGTGTTTGACTTTCATTTGATTCAAAAAGACTTATCTGAATGTTTTTGAGTTTCATTTAATACAATTATCTTCGTTGAATTCGTTTGGCTTTTATTCGATTAAAAAAGCTTTGTTTGAATGTGTTTGACTTTTATTTGATTCATAAAGCATTTTTTGAATGTCTTTGAATTTTCTTTGATTTCAAAAGCTTTGTTTAAATGTGTTTGACTTTCATTTGATTCAATTAACTTTGTTGAGTGCATTTGACTTTCATTGGATTCAAAACGTTTTGTTTGAATGTGTTTGACTTTCATATGATTCTTACAGCTTTATTTGATTGTGTTTGATTCATTTGATCCAAAAATCTTTGTTTGATTGCGTTTGATTCATTTGATCCAAAAATCTTTGTTTGAATATGTTTGAATGTGTTTGACTTTCAATTGATTCAAAAAGCTTAGTTTAAATGTGTTTTAATTTCATATTATTCAAAAAGCTTTGTTTGAATGTATTTGACTCTCATTTCATTGTAAAAGATTTGTTTTAATGTGTTAAATTAAACTTTCATTTCATTTAAAAAGCTTTGGTTGAATATGTTTGAATGTGTTTGACTTTCATTTTATTCAAAAAGCTTAGTTTAAATGTTTTTTTATTTCATATCATTCAAAAAGCTTTGTTTGAATGTATTAGACTCTCTTTTGTTTGAAATAGCTTTATTTTAATTTGTTTAACTTTCTTTCATGTGAAAAACGTTTTTTGAATACACTTGACTTTTATTCGATTCAAAAAGCTTTGTTTGAATGTGTTTGACTTTCATTTGATTCAAAACGCTTTGTTTGAGTGCGTTTGACCTTAATTTGATTCAATGAGCTTCGTTGAAAGCATTTGACTTTCATTCGATTCAAAAAGCTTTGTTTGATATGTTTGACTTTCATTTGATTTAAAAAGCATTGTATGAATGTTGTTGACTTTCATTTGATTCAAAATATTTGTTTGAATATGTTTTACTTTAATTAGATTCAATTGGCTTCCTTTAGTGCATTTGACTTTCATTCAACTCAAAAAGCTTTGTTTGAATGTGTTTGACTTTCATTTGATTCAAAAAGACTTGTTTGAATGTTTTTGAGTTTCATTTAAAACAATTAGCTTCGTTGAATTCGTTTGACTTTTATTCGATTCAAAAAGATTTGTTTTAATGTGTTTGACTTTTATTTGATTCAAAAAGCATTGTTTGAATGTCTTTGAATTTTCTTTGATTTCAATAGCTTTGTTTAAATGTGTTTGATTTTCATTTGATTCAATTAGCTTCGTTGAATGCAATTGACTTTTCACTGGATTCAAAACATTTAGTTTAAATGTGTTTGACTTTCATATGATTCTTAAAGCTTTGTTTGAATGTGTTTGATTCATTGGATCCAAAAAGCTTTGTTGGAATATGTTTGAATGTGTTTGACTTTCATTTGATTCAAAAACCTTAGTTTAAATGTGTTTTAATTTCCTTTTTTTTAAAAAGCTTTGTTTGAATATATTTAACTCTCATTTCATTGAAAAAGATTTGTTTTAATGTGTGAAACTTTCATTTCCTTTAAAAAGCTTTGTTTGAATGTGTTTGAATGTGTTTGACTTTCATATGATTCAAAAAGCTTAGTTTAAATGTTTTTTAATTTTATTTCAATCAAAAAGCTTTGTTTGAATGTATTTGATTCTCATTTGATTGAAAAAGCTCTATTTTAATATGCTTAATTTTCATTTCATTTGAAAAACTTTGTTTGAATACAATTGACTTTTATTCGATTCAAAAAGCTTTGTTTGAATGTGTTTGACTTTCATTTGATTCAAAACGCTTTGTTTGAGTGCGTTGGACTTTAATTGGATTCAATGAGCTTCGTTGAAAGCATTTGACTTTCATTCGATTCTAAAAGTTTTGTTTGATATGTTTGACTTTCATTTGATTTTAAAAGCATTGTATGAATGTGGTTGACTTTCATTTGATTCAAAATATTTGTTTGAATGTGTTTTACTTTAATTTGATTCAATAAGATTCATTTAGTGCATTTGACTTTCATTCAACTCAAAAAGCTGATGCGTGCATCAATGTGAACGATGAGCATGTTGAAGAATTATTCCAAGAAAGTCAAGAAAGCATGAATCTATACTTGGAAGCTTCTTCAATAGGTCAAACTTACTATCGGGGGCATCAAGACAAAGCCACGCTTTGTATGGTGGCGTTCTTGGGAGTTCTTGAAGCTTCTTGATAGTTCTTTAAGGTTTCTTTAAAAGCTTTCTTAGGTTTTTGCTTACAAGTTTTTACCTTTCACTTGAAAGGGTTTTTCTTGTTTTAAGCACTTAGGATTTCTAATTGCATTAGGAATTGTTTTAGTCTAGTAGGCGTCAATAATAGCTTGGAGTGCAAGCTTGAGTTAGGATAAAATAGGCAAGTTTTATCTTAAGAGTAGTTAGAGTTTAAGTAGGATTAAATAACTAAATCAAAGTTATCTAAACTTGATTAAGTTATGCAATCCGTGGGTTTTTGTTAGGGGATTAGAATTCTAATTCAAGTGGGATTAGGATAATTGATTGAGTTTATAAATATAGGGTTGTAATCTTCGAATGATATACAAGTTTAATCATACATTCATAATAATATTTCTTATTGCTTTTGTTTAAGTTGGATTACTTAAATTCTTGATTGGTGGATTCCAATTTGCTGTTTTGTTTGTTTTAGTTAAAACAATCACCTAGGTTGATTAATTAGGTGGATTCTTGATTAATTAATCTAAGTTTCTTGCTTAATTCTTGGTGAATTTTCTGTATAGAATTAGGTTAGATTCATATCTTTGTGAGGCTTAGTTTTCGGACTAAAAATCACATCATCTTGGTATCAGAGCCAGGTTTCGGTAGAAAATAAACTGGTAACGTTTGGCTGGGAATTTTTGAGTGATTCTTTTTGCATTAGTCTCTAAAAACGTCTAGCTATCACCATATAAAATTTCGTAGCTTTTGGTTGAGTAACGAACTCTGTACAGCCTTAAACTTTTGGTGTTGTTGCACTGGGTTGTGGTTGGGAGTCCGGTTTTTGTTTGCTTCAAGATTCCTTCAAGATTTGATCTTTTAATCAAGATTTTTGCATAACCAACCTGGTTTGTGTAGGAGCAATGAGTGACGAAGAAATCCCAGGGATTCCAAGGGGTTTGAACCTTGATCAAGCGCATAACTTGCGGAGGGATCGTCAAATAGAGCGATTGTCACAACAATTGCAAGAAGTATTGGCTAGGCTTGACGAACGTGACAAAACTTCATCTTCAAGGAAGAACAAATCAGTTGCAATTTCTAGTTCAAGTGAAGACGAATATGAAAGGAGAAAAGCAAGTAGATCACGCCATAAAGATTCATCTTCGAGTGATGAACCTAGAAGGCATAGACGGAAGAACAAGGCCAAAGATGATGACCGAAATATAAGGTTAGATTTTCCGGAATTCAATGGTAGTATGCTAGACCCCGAAAAATATTTTGAGTGGGTTAGAAGAGCCGAAACACTCTTTGATTACAAGGAGTATGATGAACGAAAGAGGTGCAAACTTGCTGAATTAAAACTCACAGGTTATGCGAGTTTATGGTATGATAATCTCAAGAAAAAGAGACGCAAGGAGGGACGATCCAAGATCACTACTTGGACACAATTGCAGAAATATATGAAGCGTCAATTTGTGCCCCATGAGTACGTGCAAGAAGTGTATCTCAAGATGCAGACTTTTAAGCAAGGAAATCAATCCGTGGAGGCTTATTTGTGTGAGTTTGAGAAACTATGTTTATTGTGTGATTTAGAAGAAATTCTAGAGCACAAAATAGCACGTTTTATTGCAGGTTTGAACGAAAATGTTCAAGAGAAGATTGAATTGCACGAATACTATTCGTTTGAAGAAGTATGCAAGGCGGCCATTAAGGTTGAAAGACAATTCAAGGCCAAGAAGACCTCAAGTGTGAAACCGTTCACACGCACGTTCACAAAGGCTAGTGACAAGCCTACCTTTGATAGGACTTCTCCTAATCCGTATGCTAAAGATAACAAACCCAGAAACGAAGCTAGCAAGAAGGTGACCGAAGATAGAAAATGTTTCAAATGTGGGAGTGTTGGCCACATAGCAAGCAATTGCTACTCAAAACGCACTATGACGGCTCAAGAATGGGAAGAAGAGAAAGCTAGGTGCGAGGGAAATAGTGACATGGAGGTTGTGGTCGAGAAAGAACGTGATTTTGAAGAAGAGGAGGGTAGTGCCGAAGAGGTTGATGGTGAAACGCAAGGAAAGAGCTTGGTTCTAAGGAGAGCTCTTCACTCTAAACCTATGCCCGTTGAAGAGAATCAAAGAGAGAAAATCTTTTTAACAAGGTGCAAGGTGGAAGATCGATTGTGTGACGTAATAATAGACTCGGGAAGTTGCACAAATGTGGTGTCTACAACTTTGATCAACAAATTAGAGTGGCCTACAACCGATCACCCAAAACCTTACAAGCTACATTGGCTCAATGATGCTAGTGACGTGAAGGTAACGAAACGAGCCCTAATCACCTTTTCAATTGGCAAATATCATGATAAAGTTTTATGTGATGTATGCCCTATGGATGCTTGTCATATCTTATTGGGTAGACCATGGCAATATGATAGATTTGTCAAGTTTAATGGCAGGACAAATGTGTATATAATTCGAAAAGGAAAGGGGGAAAAATCATATGCATTGAAACCACTTGTTGATCATAGAATTAACCCTAGTTCAAAAGGTGCATATTTAATTGGGGAAAAGGAGTTGGAGAAAGAGATCAACAACAACAATATAGTATATATTATGGTGGCTAACAATGTGCAAGTGAATGAAAGTAAACAAGAAAAGAGGCCCGTGGAATTAGAAGTAGTATTGCAAGAGTATTGTGATGTTTTTCCTAGTGAATTACCACCGGGATTACCACCAATTCGTGGTATTGAACATCAAATTGATCTTATTCCGGGAGCTCCACTACCTAACAAGGCAGCATATAGAAGTAATCCGGAAGAAACAAAGGAAATGCAACGTCAAATAGAGGAATTGATGCAAAGAGGCTACGTGAAAGAGAGTATGAGCCCATGTGCCGTGCCTACATTGTTAGTTCCAAAAAAAGATGGGAGTTGGCGTATGTGCATTGATAGTAGGAGTGTGAACAACATAACCATCAAGTATAGATTTCCTATACCTAGACTTGATGATTTGTTAGACGAATTGCATGGTTCAAAGCTATTTTCCAAGATTGATCTTATGAGTGGCTATCATCAAATACGCATGAGGGAAGGAGATGAATGGAAGACGGCTTTCAAGACTAAAGTGGGGTTGTATGAGTGGTTGGTCATGCCTTTTGGTCTAACCAATGCGCCCAGTACATTTATGAGATTGATGAACGAGGTGTTGAAACCATTTCTTGGAAGGTTCGTAGTTGTTTACTTGGATGACATATTAATTTATTCTGAAAATTTCAATGATCATCTAATGCATTTGAGAAGCGTTTTGGAGGTTCTTAGGGAGAAGAAGTTGTACGCAAAATTGGAAAAATGTTATTTTCTTGTTCCTAGCGTGACGTTTCTAGGGTATGTAGTATCCAAAGATGGTGTGTCCGTGGATCAATCCAAGGTTGAAGCTATCAAGACTTGGCCCGTACCTACCAATGTGAGTGAAGTTAGATCGTTTCATGGTCTAGCGTCGTTTTATAGAAGATTTGTGAAGAATTTTTCCACGATAGTTGCACCTATGACTGAATGCTTGAAGAAAGACAAGGGAAGATTCGAGTGGACCAAGGAAGCTGATGCGTTTCTTGATTCGTTTGGTCTTAGGTTTAAACAAGCTTCACTCGTTTGTTTTCGCCTAAGGGTTCTAAATCTGATTTCAAGGCTTCACTCACCTTAATCTCGTGATTTAGGGGTTTTTTTGAGGATAGTTTGAATTAGCTTCACTCACTAATTAATCTAACCTCTCTTAAATCAGGTTTCACTCGCCTAATCTAAGGGTTTTTATGTTTAACTTCACTCGTCAAACACAAAGAAAACTTGGAAAGAAACGTTCCAAATTAACAAGCAATAAAGCTTTAATCAACAAAACAAACTTCTTCTTTAATTCAAAGTTTACAACCTTTATTTATAGACTCAAAACTAATTCTAAACCTAATCAAATTAGAAAACTAATCCTAATTGAATTAGAATCCCATTTGACCTAGAAAACCTAAGAAAACTGAAACTTGATCCCCAAGTTCCTAATTCGGATATGACTAAACTAACTAAGTTTAATTCAACTTAGATTAGGTTATTCAATCCTCCTAAAACACCTAGACACGCCTAAAAACCAAAGTCAAGTCCTAATCCACTTAGGAATTTACTTTGCTAAAAACAAGTCCTAATCCAATTAGGAATCTCTTTTGCTAAAGACAAGTCCTAATTCAAATAGGAACTCACTAGACCAAAACAATTCCTAATCAAAATAGAAATCCTAATGCTTAAAACAAGAAAAACCCTTTCAAGTGAAAGGTAAAAACTTGTAAGCCAAAATCTAATCTAAGAAACATTAAAGAAACGGACCAAGAAAGGAAACGTTGAATGCATCCGCATCATACTCCTCCTCTTGAAAACGAACTTGTCCTCAAGTTACATCATAACAAGGAACGAGATCATTTGCGCTAAGAGAAGCACAAACGCCTTCACCAAGTAGCACTTGAAATGTATCATAATTCTCCCTATGCACGATTTTAAAAGGCCCTTCATCAAAGGATTCATGCTTGTCTTTGCGGTTGTTGTATAACTTCTGTGCACTCAAAGAAAGCCACACATAGTCACCTATCTCAAATGGAGACTTACGAACAAGTTGAAGCACTCTATCTTGCTGCTTGTCTTTCTTCTTCCTTTTACTTGAACCACCTTCATCACATGTAGAAAGAGAAATAACCTTGCTGCCATCATGTTGCATAGGTTCGAATTTAGGAGGCAAAGGTTTTAATCCAATCCTTTTCCCTTTATGTAGAACTGAAACCACATTCTTCTTTGCAAGGTAGATCACATCACGATCAAATTGCCAAGGACGGCCTAGCAACAAAGCACATGCATCCATAGGAACAACATCACACCATACTTTGTCTTCAAACTCACCAATTGTAAAAGAAACCAATGCTTGTTTCGAAACATGTACTCCTCCAACATTTGTGAGCCAATTAAGTTTGTAAGGATTAGGATGGTTCCTAGTCTCAAGCTGCAATGTATCCGTCATCTTCTTAGAGCATGCATTAGTACAAGAACCATTATCCACAATAACTGAACAACTACGCCCATTCACTAAGCATCTAGTGTGAAACAAGTTCTCCCTTTGTGCCATATCAGTCAAAGGAGTAGATTGAGCATGGAGAAGCTTTCTCAAAACAAGTGTGTTGTGATCCGGGGCTGCCTCACACAATGGTTGCTCTTCACACTCTTCCTCAAAGTCATATTCATTCTCCTCTCCTTCACGTTGCTCTTTTAGAAGTAAAGCAAGTTTAGCATCCTCCTCTTCTAAGGCTTGGTATCTTGTTAATGTCATGACCCTTCTATTAGGACACTCGGACTTGTAGTGACCTCTACCTTGACACTTGAAACACTTGATTTCATCTTTATCAACTCTTTGATTTTTAGCTTGAGCATCAAACTTAAAGGAATCCGAAACACCTTTATTCTTTTCCCAATTTTCAGATTTTTCAAAACCCTTTGAAGTCTCACCCTTTAGAGCATAATTAGGTCGAAAAGATTTCAACTTTGAAGTTTTAATTTGTCTTTCAACCTTTACAGCAAGCTCACAAGCCTCATCAAAAGTAAAGAACGATTGCAACTCAACTTTATGTCCAATTTCCATATTAAGGCCAACAAGAAATTTAGAGATCTTTTGTTCCTCCTCATCTTTACAATCACAAGCTAATGACAATCTCTCAAATTCTTTAATATAATCTTCGACACTCAAATTATTTTGTTGCAAAGTATTGAATTTGTGAAACAAATCTTGCTTATAGGATCGTGGAACAAAGCGTTTTCTCAATTTTTGTTTCAGCAAATTCCATGAATTAATTCTTTCTTTCTTTTCCCTTTCTCTCTTGATTTGACAATTATCATACCATAAAGATGCAAGCTTTGACAATTTAAGAATAGCATAAGTAAAGCACTTATAATCATCAATACCTTTGTGAGAGAAAATTCGATCTACTCGTCGCTCCCAATCTAGATAAACTTCTGGATCTAAAGTACCATCGAATTCTGGAAGATCACTCAGTTTGATCTCCTCATCCTTCTTGTATCCACCACTACCAATAGAACCTCCCGAAGCCTTAGCCTTCAATTCGGACATCTCCCCTTCAAGACTCTTCATATGATTCATGAAAATAATGTTTTGTTCCATCAAAGCAGCCATTTGTTCAAGCAAGTGAGTTTCCGTTGATTTACTCGCCATATTTGCGCACAATCAATAATCTTCCCTCGAATGTTTGTTGCTGTAGATTTTGCGTCACTTATCCAATGACCACGAAATTTTACAGGCTATAATTCTAGTACAATAGGAATCCAACCAAAAAAGAATCACCGAAAAATACCAAGTATATAGTTCGCAGTAACCTAAAACTTCCAACTGGTCCAGATCTGCGCCGAGAAGAACAAGAACCAAGAAACTAGCACAAATTGATTCTTGATTGCTCAAGAACAAGGATATAACGACTCAATAATCACACCAACAGCTCTGATACCATTTGATGCGTTTCTTGATTCGTTTGGTCTTAGGTTTAAACAAGCTTCACTCGTTTGTTTTCGCCTAAGGGTTCTAAATCTGATTTCAAGGCTTCACTCACCTTAATCTCGTGATTTAGGGGTTTTTTTGAGGATAGTTTGAATTAGCTTCACTCACTAATTAATCTAACCTCTCTTAAATCAGGTTTCACTCGCCTAATCTAAGGGTTTTTATGTTTAACTTCACTCGTCAAACACAAAGAAAACTTGGAAAGAAACGTTCCAAATTAACAAGCAATAAAGCTTTAATCAACAAAACAAACTTCTTCTTTAATTCAAAGTTTACAACCTTTATTTATAGACTCAAAACTAATTCTAAACCTAATCAAATTAGAAAACTAATCCTAATTGAATTAGAATCCCATTTGACCTAGAAAACCTAAGAAAACTGAAACTTGATCCCCAAGTTCCTAATTCGGATATGACTAAACTAACTAAGTTTAATTCAACTTAGATTAGGTTATTCAATCCTCCTAAAACACCTAGACACGCCTAAAAACCAAAGTCAAGTCCTAATCCACTTAGGAATTTACTTTGCTAAAAACAAGTCCTAATCCAATTAGGAATCTCTTTTGCTAAAGACAAGTCCTAATTCAAATAGGAACTCACTAGACCAAAACAATTCCTAATCAAAATAGAAATCCTAATGCTTAAAACAAGAAAAACCCTTTCAAGTGAAAGGTAAAAACTTGTAAGCCAAAATCTAATCTAAGAAACATTAAAGAAACGGACCAAGAAAGGAAACGTTGAATGCATCCGCATCAGAAGCCCAACGTGCATTTGATTTGGTCAAAAGGAAGCTATGTGAAGCACCCGTACTTGCATTGCCGGATTTTTCACAACCATTTGAGGTAGAGACCGACGCTAGTGGTGTAGGGATTGGTGCCGTTTTGGTTCAAAAGAAGCGCCCTATTGCCTATTTTAGTGAGAAATTAAACGGTGCTAGATTGAACTATTCTACCTATGACAAGGAGTTCTATGCTATTGTGCGAGCATTGGACCATTGGAGTCACTATTTGCGCCCAAATCACTTTGTGTTGCATAGTGATCACGAAGCTTTGAAGTACATTCATGGTCAACAAAAATTGAACCCTAGACATGCTAAATGGGTAGAGTTTCTACAAGCTTTCAATTTTTCTTCAAAGTATAAGGAGGGGAAAGCAAATGTAGTGGCCGATGCACTATCTAGAAGACACACGTTGCTTGGAGTGTTGAATTGTAAACTACTTGGTTTCGCGTTAATCAAGGAGTACTATAAGGGGGACGTGGATTTCTCTACAATCCTAGAGGAGTGTTCCAAGGGGGCCGTAGGTTCCTATGTTTTACAAGACGGTTTTCTTTTCAAGGGGAATCGTTTGTGCGTGCCTAAGTGTTCTATTAGAGAATTAATAGTAAGAGAAGTGCATGGAGGAGGGATAGCGGGACATTTTGGCATAACGAAAACATTAACTATGCTGCAAGAGCATTTTTATTGGCCTAGAATGCTAGCGGATGTACAATCAATAGTTTCTAGGTGTGCAACATGTCAAAAAGCCAAGGCTACGTTTCATCAAGGCTTATATACGCCCTTGCCCGTGCCAGATTCACCTTGGGAAGACGTGTCTATGGATTTTGTAGTTGGTTTGCCAAGGACTCAAAGAGGAAAGGACTCAATCATGGTTGTAGTGGATCGATTTTCCAAGATGGCTCATTTCATACCTTGTCACAAAGTGGACGATGCTATGAAAGTGGCGGAATTGTATTTCAAGGAAGTGGTGAGACTACATGGGTTGCCGAACAGTATTGTGAGTGATCGTGATACAAAGTTCATGAGTTTCTTTTGGAAATCACTATGGAAGTTGGTGGGAACGAAGCTGTTATTTAGTACATCATATCACCCGCAAACGGACGGACAAACGGAGGTAACAAATCGAACTCTTGGTGTGCTTTTACGTGGACTAGTGAGCAACACACAAAAAGATTGGGATATTAAGCTTGCTCATGCCGAGTTTGCTTACAATAGATCACCTACTTATGCCACAAAACACACACCATTCGAAGTTGTTTATGGTGTCAATCCAAAAATGCCCATTGATTTAATTGAAATTCCAAAAGGGGAAGTGATTCATAAGGATGCCGAGACTAAAATCAAGTACATGATAAAGCTACACGCACAAGTTAGAGCTAGGATTGAACGTGTCAATGAACTCTACAAAGCACGAGCTAACAAGAACAAAAAGCCACAAAGTTTTGAAGTTGGCGACTTGGTGTGGCTACACTTGAGAAAAGAGAGATTTCCTAACAAACGAAAAAATAAATTGATGCCAAGAAGTGAGGGGCCGTTCAAGATTATTGAGAAGATCAATGAGAATGCATATAAGCTTGAATTGCCGGGAGAATATGGTGTAAGCGCAACATTTAATATTGGGGATTTGGTGAAGTATTTGCCAGATGGTGCTATTGAAGATTTGAGGGCAAATTCTTTTGAAGAAGGGGAGGATGATGCGTGCATCAATGTGAACGATGAGCATGTTGAAGAATTATTCCAAGAAAGTCAAGAAAGCATGAATCTATACTTGGAAGCTTCTTCAATAGGTCAAACTTACTATCGGGGGCATCAAGACAAAGCCACGCTTTGTATGGTGGCGTTCTTGGGAGTTCTTGAAGCTTCTTGATAGTTCTTTAAGGTTTCTTTAAAAGCTTTCTTAGGTTTTTGCTTACAAGTTTTTACCTTTCACTTGAAAGGGTTTTTCTTGTTTTAAGCACTTAGGATTTCTAATTGCATTAGGAATTGTTTTAGTCTAGTAGGCGTCAATAATAGCTTGGAGTGCAAGCTTGAGTTAGGATAAAATAGGCAAGTTTTATCTTAAGAGTAGTTAGAGTTTAAGTAGGATTAAATAACTAAATCAAAGTTATCTAAACTTGATTAAGTTATGCAATCCGTGGGTTTTTGTTAGGGGATTAGAATTCTAATTCAAGTGGGATTAGGATAATTGATTGAGTTTATAAATATAGGGTTGTAATCTTCGAATGATATACAAGTTTAATCATACATTCATAATAATATTTCTTATTGCTTTTGTTTAAGTTGGATTACTTAAATTCTTGATTGGTGGATTCCAATTTTCTGTTTTGTTTGTTTTAGTTAAAACAATCACCTAGGTTGATTAATTAGGTGGATTCTTGATTAATTAATCTAAGTTTCTTGCTTAATTCTTGGTGAATTTTCTGTATAGAATTAGGTTAGATTCATATCTTTGTGAGGCTTAGTTTTCGGACTAAAAATCACATCAAAAGCTTTGTTTGAATGTGTTTGACTTTCATTTGATTCAAAAAGACTTGTCTAAATGTTTTTTAGTTTCATTTAATACAATTAGCTTCGTTGAATTCGTTTGACTTTTATTCGATTAAAAAAGCTTTGTTTGAATGTGTTTGACTTTTATTTGATTCAAAAAGCATTGTTTAAATATCTTTGAATTTTCTTTGATTTCAAAAGCTTTGTTTAAATGTGTTTGACTTTCATTTGATTCAATTAGCTTCGTTGAATGCATTTGAATTTCACTGGATTCATAACGTTTTTTTTTAATGTGTTTGACTTTCATATGATTCTTAAAGCTTTATTTGAATGTGTTTAATTCATTTGATTCAAAAAGCTTTGTTTGAATATATTTGAACGTGTTTGACTTTCATTTGATTGAAAAAGCTTAGTTTAAATGTGTTTTAATTTTATTTTATTCAAAAAGCTTTGTTTGATTGTATTTGACACTCATTTCATTGAAAAAGATTTGTTTTAATGTGTTAAATTATACTTTTATTTCATTTAAAAAGCTTTGTTTGAATATGTTTGAATGTGTTTTGATTAGGGGATTTTTATCCACCAATCACCGTCTGACAAGTGGACCAACCAGGTTCCGCCACGTGTCCTTCACGAAGGCCAATAGGTGCCTGCCACGTGTCAATCACAGATACGTCCTCTACGGACCAATCGAGGCACGCCATGTGTCCACCCATGCCAAATGGGAAAACCGGCCAACAAGGCCCAATCCTGTCTAGAGGCCCGGTCAGCCCTAGGTTTACCCTAAACCTAGAGAGTGGCACGCTTCTCAAGACTATAAATACTTAATTAATCCTCATTAATTAAGCAATCAAGAAATCAAGAGAACATCAAGCAATTGAGAAGCAATTAATCTCACCTGAAGAACAGAGAAGAACAGAAACATTACGGAACACTAATAACCGGCTAATCTCGCTAACAAAGCAGATTACCAACATTAAACACTCTCACCTAGAGAGGTCTTATTACTTTAATTTCCGTATTAATTACTCCTTAATCAGGTACTAACTTGACCGTTGGAGGCGGAGCTCTCAGGAGTCTCCGTTATTTTGCAGGTACAGGCGTCCGGTTCCAGTCTCGGAATTGTAACTCTCCCGCAGGACATCAGAAAACCCCGAAACATTTGGCGCCGTCTGTGGGGAGAGTACTTCAGAGATGGCATCTAAGTCTGTACCGACTCCTGAAGAGAGGCGTCCCCTAAACGACCCTCAAGTTCAGTCGGACCATGACACCGAAAGTGAATTTGAAGTGGAAACTCATACAGCTCCCGACGGGACCCTAAGGGCCCGACGTACCCGTCATACCGAAAGGAGGGAACGGGAGCATCTTCAAACAGGAAGCGAGCCAGCAGGCGCACCGCCTGCTCGGCAACAGCCGACTGATGGGTCTGCTCCCATCACAAGGAACGAACTCATGACCTTCATGAGGGACTTCAAGGGAGAGATTCAAGAGTTGATCAACAAAAAGCCGCCTGCTTCAGTCAAAGAGCAGTCGGCCAAAAAACCTTCCACTTCACTGAAGAGGAAGCCAGTTCAAGGGCGAGAGGCGACTCCTCATCCTAAATCCAAGAAGCGGGAGCCACCTGCTCTTGATTTCACAAAATTCCGTTATCCTACGGGAAATAGGAAACCGGTTCGTCATATTCAGGCGGACGGGTCAAAGCAAACGTTCACAGATGCTCGACTACTGCTAGAGCAGAAGAAGAGTGACCGATTGTCAGAGTCGGCTTCTACTTCAAATTTTCAAGACAGTTTGCGAAATGCCTCGATGAGGCATACTCAGTCGTACCATGAGAGTCAGTCAGGCGGCACCTCCCGTCAGTCCGGCTTTCATAGTGCCCAGGCGGTACCAAACTTACCATTTGTGCCGCAACAACAGTATTTTATGCAGCCACCTCCATTTGATGGACCTGCAGCAAAAAACGTCCAACCTATGGACTGGCAGCTACGGTTGCTTAGACTTGGTGAACAGCCGTCGGCCTTCTCCAAGGAAATTACTGAAGCCGCTCAGCCGGCCAAAGTAAAAAATGTACTAGTAGGCGCCTATGACGGCACTACTAACCCAGAAGACCATCTGATGGCATTCACCAACCTGATGTACCTTCAAGGGTTGGATGATCCCACTTGGTGCAAGTGTTTCCCAGCGACTCTCAAGGGAATTGCACAGCAATGGTTCGGCAACCTGCCGACTGGTTGTGTAAACAGCTTCAGGACGCTTGCATACTTATTTGCCTCCAACTTCGCCATGAACATCCCTGCGAAGAAAACGACCCTTGATTTGGGAACAATTCAGCAGGGCGAGAAGGAGGGGCTTCGTTCTTACATCAGGCGGTTCAACCTGATGAGAATATTTATACATTTGATTCAAAATGCTTTGTTTGAATATGATTGAGTGTGTTTGACTTTCTTTTGATTCAAAAAGCTTAGTTTAAATGTGTTTTAATTTCATTTTATTCAAAAAGCTTTGTTTAAATGTATTTGACTCTCATTTCATTGAAAAAGATTTGTTTTAATGTGTTAAATTAAACTTTCATTTCATTTAAAAAGCTTTGTTTGAATATGTTTGAATGTGTTTGACTTTCATTTTATTCAAAAAGCTTAGTTTAAATGTTTTTTAATTTCATTTCATTCAAAAAGATTTGTTTGAATGTATTTCACTCTCTTTTGATTGAAAAAGCTTTATTTTAATATGTTTAACTTTCTTTCATTTGAAAAACTTTGTTTGAATACACTTGACTTTTATTTGATTCAAAAAGCTTTGTTTGATTGTGTTTGACTTTCATTTGATTCAAAACGCTTTATTGAGTGCGTTTGACCTTAATTTGATTCAATGAGCTTCGTTGAAAGTATTTGACTTTCATTCTATTCAAAAAGCTTTGTTTGATATGTTTGACTTTCATTTGATTTAAAAAGCATTGTATGAATGTGGTTGACTTTCATTTGATTCAAAATATTTGTTTGAATGTGTTTTACTTTAATTTGATTTAATTGGCTACACTTAGTGCATTTGACTTTCATTAAACTCAAAAATCTTTGTTTGAATGTGTTTGAATTTCATTTGATTCAAAAAGACTTGTCTGATTGTTTTTGAGTTTCATTTAATACAATTATCTTCATTGAATTCGTTTGACTTTTATTCGATTAAAAAAACTTTGTTTGAATGTGTTTGATTTTTATTTGATTCAAAAAGCATTGTTTGAATGTCTTTGAATTTTCTTGGATTTCGAAAGCTATGTTTAAATGTGTTTGAATTTCATTTGATTCAATTAGCTTCGTGGAATGCATTTGACTTTCATTGGATTCAAAATGTTTTGTTTGAATGTGTTGGACTTTCATATGATTCTTAAAGCTTTGTTTGAATGTGTTTTATACATTTGATTCAAAATGCTTTGTTTGAATATGTTTGAATGTGTATGACTTTCATTTGATTCAAAAAGCTTAGTTTAAATGTGTTTTAATTTCATTTTATTCAAAAAGCTTTGTTTGAATGTATTATACTTTCATTTCATTGAAAAAGATTTGTTTTAGTGTGTTAAATTATACTTTCATTTCATTTAAAAAGCTTTGTTTGAATATGTTTGAATGTGTTTGACTTTCATTTTATTCAAAAAGTTTAGTTTAAATGTTTTTTAATTTCATTTCATTCAAAAAGCTTTGTTTGAATGTATTTGACTCTCTTTTGATTGAAAAAGCTTTATTTTAATATGTTTAACTTTCTTTCATTTGAAAAACTTTTTTTGAATACACTTGACTTTTATTTGATTCAAAAAGCTTTGTTTGAATGTGTTTGACTTTCATTTGATTCAAAACGCTTTGTTTGAGTGCGTTTGACCTTAATTTGATTCAATGAGCTTCGTTGAAAGTATTTGACTTTTATTCTATTCAAAAAGCTTTGTTTGATATGTTTAACTTTCATTTGATTTAAAAAGCATTGTATGAATGTGGTTGACTTTCATTTGATTCAAAATATTTGTTTGAATGTGTTTTACTTTCATTTGATTCAAAATATTTGTTTGAATGTGTTTTACTTTAATTTGATTTAATTGGCTTCACTTAGTGCATTTGACTTTCATTAAACTCAAAAATCTTTGTTTGAATGTGTTTTGAATTTCATTTGATTCAAAAAGACTTGTCTGAATGTTTTTGAGTTTCATTTAAAATAATTAGCTTCGTTGAATTCGTTTGACTTTTATTCGATTAAAAAATCTTTGTTTGAATGTGTTTGACTTTTATTTGAATCAAAAAGCATTGTTTGAATGTCTTTGAATTTTCTTTGATTTCAAAAGCTTTGTTTAAATGTGTTTGAATTTCATTTGATTCAATAAGCTTCGTGGAATGCATTTGACTTTCATTGGATTCAAAACGTTTTGTTTGAATGTGTTGGACTTTCATATGATTCATAAAGCTTTGTTTGAATGTGTTTTATACATTTATTTCAAAATGTTTTGTTTGAATATGTTTGAATGTGTTTGACTTTCATTTGATTCAAAAAGCTTAGTTTAAATGTGTTTTAATTTCATTTTATTCAAAAAGCTTTGTTTGAATGTATTTGACTCTCATTTCATTGAAAAAGATTTGTTTTAATGTGTTAAATTAAACTTTCATTTCATTTAAAAAATTTTTTTGTTTGAATATGTTTTAATGTGTTTGACTTTCATTTTATTCAAAAAGCTTAGTTTAAATGTTTTTTAATTTCATTTCATTCAAAAAGCTTTGTTTGAATGTATTTGACTCTCTTTTGATTGAAAAAGCTTTATTTTAATATGTTTAACTTTCTTTAATTTGAAAAACTTTGTTTGAATACACTTGACTTTTATTCGATTCAAAAAGCTTTGTTTGAATGTGTTTGACTTTCATTTGTTTCAAAACGCTTTGTTTAAGTGCGTTTGACTTTAATTTGATTCAATGAGCTTCGTTGAAAGCATTTGACTTTCATTCGATTCAAAAAGCTTTGTTTGATATGTTTGACTTTCATTTGATTTAAAAAGTATTGTATGAATGTGGTTGACTTTCATTTGATTCAAAATATTTGTTTGAATGTTTTTTACTTTAATTAGATTCAATTGGCTTCATTTAGTGCATTTTACTTTCATTCAACTCAAAAAGCTTTGTATGAATGTGTTTGACTTTCATTTGATTCAAAAAGACTTGTCTGAATGTTTTTTAGTTTCATTTAATGCAATTAGCTTTGTTGAATTCGTTTGACTTTTATTCGATTAAAAAAGCTTTGTTTGAATGTGTTTGACTTTTATTTGATTCAAAAAGCATTGTTTGAATGACTTTGAATTTTCTTTGATTTCGAAAGCTTTGTTTAAATGTGTTTGACTTTCATTTATTCAATTAGCTTCGTTAAATATGTTTGACTTTCATTGGATTCAAAACGTTTTCTTTGAATGTGTTAGACTTTCATATGATTCTTAAAGCTTTGTTTGAATGTGTTTGATTCATTTGATCCAAAAAGCTTTGTTTGAATATGTTTGAATGTGTTTGACTTTCAATTGATTCAAAAAGCTTAGTTTAATTGTGTTTTAATTTCATATTATTCAAAAAGCTTTGTTTGAATGTATTTGACTCTCATTTTAGTGTAAAAGATTTGTTTTAATGTGTTAATTTAAACTTTCATTTCATATAAAAAGCTTTGTTTGAATATGTTTGAATGTGTTTGACTTTCATTTTATTCAAAAAGCTTAGTTTAAATGTTTTTTTATTTCATATCATTCAAAAAGCATTGTTTGAATGTATTAGACTCTCTTTTGTTTGAAAAAGCTTTATTTTAATTTGTTTAACTTTCTTTCATGTGAAAAACTTTGTTTGAATACACTTGACTTTTATTCGATTCAAAACGCTTTGTTTGAATGTGTTTGACTTTCATTTGATTCAAAACGCTTTGTTTGAGTGCGTTTGACTTTAATTTGATTCAATGAGCTTCGTTGAAAGCATTTGACTTTCATTCTATTCAAAAAGTTTTGTTTGATATGTTTGACTTTCATTTGATTTAAAAAGCATTGTATGAATGTGGTTGACTTTCATTTGATTCAAAATATTTGTTTGAATGTGTTTTACTTTAATTTGATTAAATTGGCTTCACTTAGTGCATTTGACTTTAATTCAACTCAAAAATCTTTGTTTGAATGTGTTTGACTTTCATTTGATTCAAAAAGACTTGTTTGAATGTTTTTGAGTTTCATTTAAAACAATTAGCTTCGTTGAATTCGTTTGACTTTTATTCGATTAAAAAATCTTTGTTTGAATGTGTTTGACTTTTATTTGATTCAAAAAGCATTGTTTGAATGTCTTTGAATTTTCTTTGATTTCAAAAGCTTTGTTTAAATGTGTTTGAATTTCTTTTGATTCAATTAGCTTCGTGGAATGCATTTGACTTTCATTGGATTCAAAACGTTTTTTTTGACTCTGTTGGACTTTCATATGATTCTTAAAGCTTTGTTTAAATGTGTTTTATACATTTGATTCAAAATGCTTTGTTTGAATATGTTTGAATGTGTTTGACTTTCAATTGATTCAAAAAGCTTAGTTTAAATGTGTTTTAATTTCATATTATTCAAAAAGCTTTGTTTGAATGTATTTGACTCTCATTTCATTGTAAAAGATTTGTTTTAATGTGTTAAATTAAACTTTCATTTCATTTAAAAAGCTTTGGTTGAATATGTTTGAATGTGTTTGACTTTCATTTTATTCAAAAAGCTTAGTTTAAATGTTTTTTTTATTTCATATCATTCAAAAAGCTTTGTTTGAATGTATTAGACTCTCTTTTGTTTGAAATAGCTTTATTTTAATTTGTTTAACTTTTTTTCATGTGAAAAACGTTTTTTGAATACACTTGACTTTTATTCGATTCAAAAAGCTTTGTTTGAATGTGTTTGACTTTCATTTGATTCAAAACGCTTTGTTTGTGTGCGTTTGACCTTAATTTGATTCAATGAGCTTCGTTGAAAGCATTTGACTTTCATTCGATTCAAAAAGCATTGTTTGATATGTTTGATTTTCATTTGATTTAAAAAGCATTGTATGAATGTGGTTGACTTTCATTTGATTCAAAATATTTGTTTCAATGTTTTTTACTTTAATTAGATTCAATTGGCTTCATTTAGTGCATTTTACTTTCATTCAACTCAAAAAGCTTTGTATGAATGTGTTTGACTTTCATTTGATTCAAAAAGACTTGTCTGAATGTTTTTTAGTTTCATTTAATGCAATTAGCTTTGTTGAATTCGTTTGACTTTTATTCGATTAAAAAAGCTTTGTTTGAATGTGTTTGACTTTTATTTGATTCAAAAAGCATTGTTTGAATGACTTTGAATTTTCTTTGATTTCGAAAGCTTTGTTTAAATGTGTTTGACTTTCATTTATTCAATTAGCTTCGTTAAATATATTTGACTTTCATTGGATTCAACGTTTTCTTTGAATGTGTTAGACTTTCATATGATTCTTAAAGCTTTGTTTGAATGTGTTTGATTCATTTGATCCAAAAAGCTTTGTTTGAATATGTTTGAATGTGTTTGACTTTCAATTGATTCAAAAAGCTTAGTTTAATTGTGTTTTAATTTCATATTATTCAAAAAGCTTTGTTTGAATGTATTTGACTCTCATTTCAGTGTAAAAGATTTGTTTTAATGTGTTAAATTAAACTTTCATTTCATATAAAAAGCTTTGTTTGAATATGTTTGAATGTGTTTGACTTTCATTTTATTCAAAAAGCTTAGTTTAAATGTTTTTTTATTTCATATCATTCAAAAAGCTTTTTTTGAATGTATTAGACTCTCTTTTGTTTGAAAAAACTTACACTTGTCTTTTATTCGATTCAAAAAGCTTTGTTTGAATGTGTTTGACTTCATTTGATTCAAAACGCTTTGTTTGAGTGCGTTTGACCTTAATTTGATTCACTAAGCTTTGTTGAAAGCATTTGACTTTCATTCGATTCAAAAAGCTTTGTTTGATATGTTTGACTTTCATTTGATTTAAAAAGCATTCTATGAATGTGGTTAACTTTCATTTGATTCAAAATATTTGTTTGAATGTTTTTTACTTTAGTTAGATTCAATTGGCTTCATTTAGTGCATTTTACTTTCATTCAACTCAAAAAGCTTTGTATGAATGTGTTTGACTTTCATTTGATTCAAAAAGACTTGTCTGAATGTTTTTTAGTTTCATTTAATGCAATTAGCTTTGTTGAATTCGTTTGACTTTTATTCGATTAAAAAAGCTTTGTTTCAATGTGTTTGACTTTTATTTGATTCAAAAAGCATTGTTTGAATGACTTTGAATTTTCTTTGATTTCGAAAGCTTTGTTTAAATGTGTTTGACTTTCATTTATTCTATTAGCTTCGTTAAATATATTTGACTTTCATTGGATTCAAAACGTTTTCTTTGAATGTGTTAGACTTTCATATGATTCTTAAAGCTTTGTTTGAATGTGTTTGATTCATTTGATCCAAAAAGCTTTGTTTGAATATGTTTGAATGTGTTTGACTTTCAATTGATTCAAAAAGCTAAGTTTAATTGTGTTTTAATTTCATATTATTCAAAAATCTTTGTTTGAATGTATTTGACTCTCATTTCAGTGTAAAAGATTTGTTTTAATGTGTTAAATTAAACTTTCATTTCATATAAAAAGCTTTGTTTGAATATGTTTGAAATGTGTTTGACTTTCATTTTATTCAAAAAGCTTAGTTTAAATGTTTTTTTATTTCATATCATTCAAAAAGATTTTTTTGAATGTATTAGACTCTCTTTTGTTTGAAAAAGCTTACACTTGTCTTTTATTCGATTCAAAAAGCTTTGTTTGAATGTGTTTGACTTCATTTGATTCAAAACGCTTTGTTTGAGTGCGTTTGACCTTAATTTGATTCACTAAGCTTTGTTGAAAGCATTTGACTTTCATTTGATTCAAAAAGCTTTGTTTGATATGTTTGACTTTCATTTGATTTAAAAAGCATTCTATGAATGTGGTTAACTTTCATTTGATTCAAAATATTTGTTTGAATGTTTTTTACTTTAGTTAGATTCAATTGGCTTCATTTAGTGCATTTTACTTTCATTCAACTCAAAAAGCTTTGTATGAATGTGTTTGACTTTCATTTGATTCAAAAAGACTTGTCTGAATGTTTTTTAGTTTCATTTAATGCAATTAGCTTTGTTGAATTCGTTTGACTTTTATTCGATTAAAAAAGCTTTGTTTGAATGTGTTTGACTTTTATTTGATTCAAAAAGCATTGTTTGAATGACTTTGAATTTTCTTTGATTTCGAAAGCTTTGTTTAAATGTGTTTGACTTTCATTTATTCAATTAGCTTCGTTAAATATATTTGACTTTCATTGGATTCAAAACGTTTTCTTTGAATGTGTTAGACTTTCATATGATTCTTAAAGCTTTGTTTGAATGTGTTTGATTCATTTGATCCAAAAAGCTTTGTTTGAATATGTTTGAATGTGTTTGACTTTCAATTGATTCAAAAAGCTTAGTTTAATTGTGTTTTAATTTCATATTATTCAAAAAGCTTTGTTTGAATGTATTTGACTCTCATTTCAGTGTAAAAGATTTGTTTTAATGTGTTAAATTAAACTTTCATTTCATATAAAAAGCTTTGTTTGAATATGTTTGAATGTGTTTGACTTTTATTTTATTCAAAAAGCTTAGTTTAAATGTTTTTTTATTTCATATCATTCAAAAAGCTTTTTTTGAATGTATTAGACTCTCTTTTGTTTGAAAAAGCTTACACTTGTCTTTTATTCGATTCAAAAAGCTTTGTTTGAATGTGTTTGACTTTCATTTGATTCAAAACGCTTTGTTTGTGTGCGTTTGACCTTAATTTGATTCAATGAGCTTCGTTGAAAGCATTTGACTTTCATTCGATTCAAAAAGCATTGTTTGATATGTTTGATTTTCATTTGATTTAAAAAGCATTGTATGAATGTGGTTGACTTTCATTTGATTCAAAATATTTGTTTCAATGTTTTTTACTTTAATTAGATTCAATTGGCTTCATTTAGTGCATTTTACTTTCATTCAACTCAAAAAGCTTTGTATGAATGTGTTTGACTTTCATTTGATTCAAAAAGACTTGTCTGAATGTTTTTTAGTTTCATTTAATGCAATTAGCTTTGTTGAATTCGTTTGACTTTTATTCGATTAAAAAAGCTTTGTTTGAATGTGTTTGACTTTTATTTGATTCAAAAAGCATTGTTTGAATGACTTTGAATTTTCTTTGATTTCGAAAGCTTTGTTTAAATGTGTTTGACTTTCATTTATTCAATTAGCTTCGTTAAATATATTTGACTTTCATTGGATTCAACGTTTTCTTTGAATGTGTTAGACTTTCATATGATTCTTAAAGCTTTGTTTGAATGTGTTTGATTCATTTGATCCAAAAAGCTTTGTTTGAATATGTTTGAATGTGTTTGACTTTCAATTGATTCAAAAAGCTTAGTTTAATTGTGTTTTAATTTCATATTATTCAAAAAGCTTTGTTTGAATGTATTTGACTCTCATTTCAGTGTAAAAGATTTGTTTTAATGTGTTAAATTAAACTTTCATTTCATATAAAAAGCTTTGTTTGAATATGTTTGAATGTGTTTGACTTTTATTTTATTCAAAAAGCTTAGTTTAAATGTTTTTTTATTTCATATCATTCAAAAAGCTTTTTTTGAATGTATTAGACTCTCTTTTGTTTGAAAAAGCTTACACTTGTCTTTTATTCGATTCAAAAAGCTTTGTTTGAATGTGTTTGACTTTCATTTGATTCAAAACGCTTTGTTTGTGTGCGTTTGACCTTAATTTGATTCAATGAGCTTCGTTGAAAGCATTTGACTTTCATTCGATTCAAAAAGCATTGTTTGATATGTTTGATTTTCATTTGATTTAAAAAGCATTGTATGAATGTGGTTGACTTTCATTTGATTCAAAATATTTGTTTCAATGTTTTTTACTTTAATTAGATTCAATTGGCTTCATTTAGTGCATTTTACTTTCATTCAACTCAAAAAGCTTTGTATGAATGTGTTTGACTTTCATTTGATTCAAAAAGACTTGTCTGAATGTTTTTTAGTTTCATTTAATGCAATTAGCTTTGTTGAATTCGTTTGACTTTTATTCGATTAAAAAAGCTTTGTTTGAATGTGTTTGACTTTTATTTGATTCAAAAAGCATTGTTTGAATGACTTTGAATTTTCTTTGATTTCGAAAGCTTTGTTTAAATGTGTTTGACTTTCATTTATTCAATTAGCTTCGTTAAATATATTTGACTTTCATTGGATTCAAAACGTTTTCTTTGAATGTGTTAGACTTTCATATGATTCTTAAAGCTTTGTTTGAATGTGTTTGATTCATTTGATCCAAAAAGCTTTGTTTGAATATGTTTGAATGTGTTTGACTTTCAATTGATTCAAAAAGCTTAGTTTAATTGTGTTTTAATTTCATATTATTCAAAAAGCTTTGTTTGAATGTATTTGACTCTCATTTCAGTGTAAAAGATTTGTTTTAATGTGTTAAATTAAACTTTCATTTCATATAAAAAGCTTTGTTTGAATATGTTTGAAATGTGTTTGACTTTCATTTTATTCAAAAAGCTTAGTTTAAATGTTTTTTTTATTTCATATCATTCAAAAAGCTTTTTTTGAATGTATTAGACTCTCTTTTGTTTGAAAAAGCTTACACTTGTCTTTTATTCGATTCAAAAAGCTTTGTTTGAATGTGTTTGACTTCATTTGATTCAAAACGCTTTGTTTGAGTGCGTTTGACCTTAATTTGATTCACTAAGCTTTGTTGAAAGCATTTGACTTTCATTCGATTCAAAAAGCTTTGTTTGATATGTTTGACTTTCATTTGATTTAAAAAGCATTCTATGAATGTGGTTAACTTTCATTTGATTCAAAATATTTGTTTGAATGTTTTTTACTTTACTTAGATTCAATTGGCTTCATTTAGTGCATTTTACTTTCATTCAACTCAAAAAGCTTTGTATGAATGTGTTTGACTTTCATTTGATTCAAAAAGACTTGTCTGAATGTTTTTTAGTTTCATTTAATGCAATTAGCTTTGTTGAATTCGTTTGACTTTTATTCGATTAAAAAAGCTTTGTTTGAATGTGTTCGACTTTTATTTGATTCAAAAAGCATTGCTTGAATGACTTTGAATTTTCTTTGATTTCGAAAGCTTTGTTTAAATGTGTTTGACTTTCATTTATTCAATTAGCTTCGTTAAATATATTTGACTTTCATTGGATTCAAAACGTTTTCTTTGAATGTGTTAGACTTTCATATGATTCTTAAAGCTTTGTTTGAATGTGTTTGATTCATTTGATCCAAAAAGCTTTGTTTGAATATGTTTGAATGTGTTTGACTTTCAATTGATTCAAAAAGCTTAGTTTAATTGTGTTTTAATTTCATATTATTCAAAAAGCTTTGTTTGAATGTATTTGACTCTCATTTCAGTGTAAAAGATTTGTTTTAATGTGTTAAATTAAACTTTCATTTCATATAAAAAGCTTTGTTTGAATATGTTTGAATGTGTTTGACTTTCATTTATTCAAAAAGCTTAGTTTAAATGTTTTTTTATTTCATATCATTCAAAAAGCTTTTTTTGAATGTATTAGACTCTCTTTTGTTTGAAAAAGCTTACACTTGTCTTTTATTCGATTCAAAAAGCTTTGTTTGAATGTGTTTGACTTCATTTGATTCAAAACGCTTTGTTTGAGTGCGTTTGACCTTAATTTGATTCACTAAGCTTTGTTGAAAGCATTTGACTTTCATTCGATTCAAAAAGCTTTGTTTGATATGTTTGACTTTCATTTGATTTAAAAAGCATTCTATGAATGTGGTTAACTTTCATTTGATTCAAAATATTTGTTTGAATGTGTTTTACTTTAATTTGATTCAATTGGCTTCATTTAGTGCATTTTACTTTCATTCAACTCAAAAAGCTTTGTTTGAATGTGGTTGACTTTCATTTGATTCAAAATATTTGTTTGAATGTGTTTTACTTTAATTAGATTCAATTGGCTTCATTTAGTGCATTTTACTTTCATTCAACTCAAAAAGCTTTGTTTGAATGTGTTTGACTTTCATTTGATTCAAAAAGACTTGTCTGAATGTTTTTTAGTTTCATTTAATACAATTAGTGTTTCGGGGTTTTTTTATGTCCTGCGGGAGAGTTACAATTCCGGGACTGGTATCCTTGCGCCTGTACCTGCAAAACAACGGAGACTCCTTGTGGTGGGAGCTCCGCCTCCAACGGTCAAGTTAGTACTTGTTTGAGGAGTAATAAATGCGGAAAGTAAAGGTGGGAGATCTGGTTCCTCTAGGGGAGGAGTGATCAATGTGTTTAGACTTCTCTAGGTGAGATGATTCCCCTGTTTATGGAGGCTAATGACAGGTTTATATAGCCTTGAAGTACGTGCCTAATACTAGGTTTTCTGGGAAAACCTAGGACTGATTGGGCTTGCCTCGGGAATTGGGCCTGCGATGGCCGTTTTCCAGGTTGGCGAATAATGGGCCACATGATGTGACCTGATTAGTCCATGTTGGACCTTTTAGGGTGACAAGTGGCGGACGCTGATTGGCCCATGTGGTGGACACGTGGCAGGTCCGGATTGGTCCATTTGTCATGGGTAATTTTACCCTAAACATTTGCCCCTCGGAAGGAGTTATTTCTCTTTCCAGGAGGGATTGCTCCTTTCGAAAGTTAGACCCTCGAAGCTTTGCTAGGTCGGCATCTTATCTAGTTCTAATGGGAGATGGACTTGATTAACTTAGAAAATTTTGATACCTTGGGCGGTATGACATTTTCAAAGTTAATCAATCATAATAATGATTGCCGCCGAACTAGATAGATGCCGATTCTTTGCCCTACTATGCAGGTAGCCCCTGATCAGGTGGACTGTCAACTATTGCACAAGGGGTAAGCGTTTAGCATTATTCGGCCGTTGGCCTCTTTTGATTCAATATACTAAGTTTGGTACTTAGTTTATTTCGTTGGGGGATGGCTGGTCGTCTGCTTTGGTGGCTGCATAGAAGCAGGCGTCAGACAGGACGTCCAACAAAAGTAGCTACGCCTGTTGGGTTACAGACGGCAGCTTTAAGTATAGCCAACCTAGTAAGAATAGTGGTCGAGTACCTCTGTTTACCAAAAAACAGGCGGACTCCTCATACCTTTTAGGTTCCGTACTAAGGAGGGCGACTGGTTAACCTTGCGGTTAGTCAATCATTGCCTATTTTGTTTGAGTGGTAGAGAAACCAGGCGGCGGAGGCCGGATAGTCCCCTTGATTCGCTAAGTTTTTCTTGGCTATTAACTCAAAGGTTGTTAACCTAGCAGGAGTAGTGGTTGAGAGCCCCTGTTTGCTAAAAACAGGCGGGCGACTCATACCTTTTAGGCTCCACACTAAGTTTGAGAGAGTGACTATAAGTTAACATGGGAGTTACTCAGTCTCCGTCACACTCTAGCTTGAGTAGTAGAGGTACCAGGCGGCGGAGGCCGGCTGATCCCCTTGATTCGCCAATGTTTGTTGGCTATTAACCCAAGGAGTAGTTACCTAGTAGGAATAGGGGTTTGAGTGCCCCTGTTTGCCAAAAAACAGGCGGTCTACTCAAACCTTTTAGGTTCCATACTGACCAATATGGTCAAAGTTCTAATGATTGTAATGCTCAAAGTTCTAATGATTGTAATGCTCCAAGTAGTCAAGGTGAGGTCCAAGTTCAAAGCAATGCAAAGGAATTGTTTCTGTCCAAATCATTCCTTACTCCTTTGCACGGTTTTGGTCCGAAAGATTTTACAAGTGGTTACACTTCACTTAGTGTAGTTAACCTTGTAGAAAGTATCTAGCAAGTGACGGTTTTCCAAGCTCCAAGTGCAACGGTTACAAGCTGATTGAAGAGGAGTGATTCATGGCACTTGTTGGGCGTGAATTATGGAGTTTGTTGGCTGAACATTGCACCTCATTATTTGGGGGTTATGAAGAATAAAGAGGCGTGAATCAAGGCATTAAAATGGGGGTTACACAAGCTTGAAAATGGCTGTTTTGGGCGTGTGTTGAAGATGCTCTTTGGATGCTATTTTGGCTGGTCATCTTCCCTTGTTTCAAGCCTAGTCTTTAGTTCTTTTAATTAAGTTTAATCATGTTTGTAAAAGGGGTTAAGTGGGACGTGTATTCTCCACTCATTCCCTTAGTTAATTTCCTTTTGTCTATTTCATTTTGTTAATTAAAGTAGGCAAGTGAAAAGGTTGTATTGATGCTATAAATAGCATACTTTGAATGAATGAAAATCATCCAAGATTATTTGCCTAAAAAACGTGTGTTTTGTTAATTGAAGTGACTTGAGTTTAGTTCACTTTGTTTTCCAAATTTGAGTATCCGAATTTGAAGAGTGTTAGTTTTGGTGAGAGTTCCCAAAATTAGGACTTATAGTTTATGATTTGGTGAGAGTTCCCTCATCTAAACTATCCCAAGCAAACGAGTGAGAGTTCCTCTTTGCTATATCCTTAGCTTAGGGTGAGAGTTCCCCTAACTAAACTGATTACTTGACACTTGAACTTTAAAACCCTTTGAATCTTTTAACTTATCATTTTTTTGTAACAAGGTTTCTCATCTTGTTTACACATCATTTGGCGCGTCAGGTAGGGGGAAATTTTCTTAAATTTTCCAAAGGGGTCGAATACCTACATACCATGGGAGAGAATCAAGACTTGAGGACAGCTTTGGAAGCTCTTAATCGATCCATTGCTAGTCAGGAAAGGTTGGCCGAAACCAATGCCAATCTCCAAGGGAACCTTGCTGCCTTGATGGCAAGGCTCATGAACGAGCAAGATAGGAGAGATCAAGGTGAAGACCCTCCACCTAGGAGGGAGGATAGGAGTCTCAAAGTGGGCGTTCCTGCCTTTGATGGGACACTTGATCCAGAGAAGTACTTGGAATGGGAGAAATCCTTGGAAAGGTACTTTGAATACAAGGACATTCATGAGGATGTTCAACGTTTTAATATTGCCAAAGTCAAGTTGAAGGGCTATGGTGATAGTTGGTTGCAAGGAGAACAAAGAGGGCGTACCCTTAGGGGTAAGGCTCACATTTCCACTTGGGAAAAGCTGAAGAAAAGAATGAGAGATCGTTTCATTCCTCACAATTACAAGCAAAATCAGTATGTGAAATGGAGTACTCTCCAACAAAATGGTGATTCGGTGGAAGACTATATCAAAGAATTTGATAGGCTTGCCATTGTATGTGAAGTGACTGAAAATGAAGAGCTGAAGTTGGGGCGTTTTGTAGCTGGGTTGGAACAAGAGTTACAAGACAAACTTGACGGTTACACTAACCTCACGTTTGTGGAAGCTTGCAAACTTGTGACAAAGTTTGATGCTAAAAGGAAAAGGAAGAAAACGCCTACTACTACTCCAGTGGTACGCAAACCACCCTTCAACTCAAAGGAGGGTTCTTCTTTTAGTAAGCCTAATGAGCCACCAAAGAGGAACACGAAAGACTTCAAGCTTAGTGACATTGTATGTTACAAGTGTGGAGGTAGAGGACATTATAAAAAAGATTGTCCTAATTCAAGAGCCTTAACCATGCAAGAGGTTAAACTCATAGCCACCCAAAGCATCAATTGGGAGGAATTTGAGTCTGAAGAAGAGAAGGAGGTGACCCCGTATGAAAAGGATGAGGAGGACCAATGCTATCCTGAAATGGAGGACAAAACAAACTTGGTGGTTAGGAGAGCTTTGCAAGCTCGTGTGGAGGAACCTTTGGCGCCACAAAGACAACACATTTTCATCACCAAATGTAAAGTTGGTGACGAGGTATGTGATTTAATTATTGATGGGGGCAGTGAGGCTAATACTGTGTCGAAAACCTTAGTATCTAAACTAGGTCTTACCACCACAAATCATCCACATCCTTACAAATTGAGTTGGTTAGATTCTAATGCTAGTACTGGGGTTAGAAAGCAATGTATGGTGAATTTTTCGATTGGTTCATATCATGATAGTCAATTGTGTGATGTTGTTTTAATGGATGCTTGTCATATTCTTCTTGGGAGACCGTGGCAATCTGATAAAAAATCTATCCATGATGGGTACCATAACACCTACACTATCACTCACCAAGGGAAACAAAAGAAATTGCACCCTTTACCACCCCCACGGTTTTCACAACCACAAAAGCCACAAATTTCTTTATTGTCTTGTAAAGAGTTTGAGAGGGAGTTTGAGGGTGAGGAAGAGATATTCATGTTGTACTCTAAAGAAATCCATGAAAAATTTGTGAGTCAAAATCCTAAACTTGCAAAACTGATTAAAGAGTTTGAGGATGTTTTTCCTGATGAGTTACCTAAGGGATTACCACCCTTGAGAGGAATTGAGCATCAAATTGATCTCATTCCAGGCGCACCTCTACCAAATAAACCTGCCTATAGATGTAACCCTTTAGAAACTAAGGAGTTGCAAAGACAAATTGAAGAATTGATGGGTATGGGCTATGTGCGTGAGTCTATGAGTCCATGTGCGGTTCCTGCCTTGTTGGTTCCTAAAAAGGATGGTACTTGGCGTATGTGCATTGATAGTAGAGCTGTTAACAATATTACTATCAAGTACAGGTTCCCAATTCCAAGACTGGATGATATGTTGGACGAATTGAGTGGTTCAAATGTATTCTCAAAAGTTGATTTGAGAAGTGGTTACCATCAAATTCGTATGAGGGAAGGTGATGAATGGAAGACTGCATTCAAGACAAAGCATGGGTTGTATGAATGGCTTGTGATGCCGTTTGGATTGACCAATGCACCTAGCACGTTCATGAGATTAATGAACGAGGTGTTGAGGCCATTTCTTGGCAAGTTCGTGGTGGTGTACCTTGATGATATCCTTATTTACTCTAAAAATGAGGATGAACATTTAGATCATTTGTTTCAAGTTTTTTCTGTTTTAAGAACGCAAAAGTTGTATGGAAAACTTGAAAAATGTGATTTTATGTTATATGAGGTCACTTTTCTTGGCTACATAGTTTCAGGTGATGGCGTGAAGGTGGATCCTTGCAAGGTTGAAGCAATTCAATCATGGCCTAGTCCAAAAACACTCACGGAGGTCCGTTCTTTCCATGGCCTAGCTTCTTTCTATAGAAGATTTATCAAGAATTTTAGCACACTCATGGCTCCTATAACTGAGTGTACTAAGAAGGGGACGTTTGAATGGACTACACAAGCTCAAAAGGCCTTTGAAGAAGTCAAGGAGAAAATGTGCAACACTCCTATTCTTGCACTCCCTGATTTTTCCAAGCCATTTGAAGTTGAGTGTGACGCAAGTGGGAAGGGGATTGGAGCAGTTTTGATTCAAGAAGGGCGTCCAATTGCTTATTTCAGTGAAAAGTTGAGTCAAGGCAAGTTGAACTATTCCACCTATGATAAAGAGTTCTATGCTATGGTACGAGCTCTAGATCATTGGTCACATTACTTGAGACCACAACCGTTCATATTACATTCGGACCATGAATCTTTAAGGTTCATCCATGGTCAAAAGAAGTTGAATTCAAGACATGCTAAATGGGTTGAATTCTTGCAAACCTTTAACTTTTCCTCTAAATACAAGAGTGGAAAGGCTAATGTTGTTGCGGATGCCTTATCTAGGAGACACAATTTGCTTGGAGTTGTCGAAGCAAAGGTTCTTGGGTTTGATTTGATCAAAGCATACTACAAAGAGGATGGAGATTTCATTGAAATAATACAGAAATGTGTCCATGGAGTATATGATTTATTTTCCTTACATGATGACTTTCTTTTTAAGGGAAATCGGTTATGCATTCCTAAGTGTCCAATTAGAAGCTTGTTGATTCATGAGGCTCATGGAGGAGGTCTAGCTGGTCACGTGGGGATTCAAAAAACAATGGAGCTTCTTCAAGCTCACTTTTATTGGCCGAAGATGTTAGCCACGGTTCATCATGTGGTTAGTCGTTGTTCTACTTGTCAAAGGGCCAAGATGGTGTTTCACAAAGGTCTCTACAAGCCTTTGCCAGTTCCGGAAAGACCTTGGGAGGATGTGAGCATGGATTTCATTGTGGCTTTACCTAGAACTCAAAGGGGTAAAGACTCAATCATGGTGGTTGTTGATCGGTTTTCAAAAATGGCTCATTTCATTCCTTGTCACAAAACCGAAGATGCTATGAAAGTGGCTAAGTTATACTTTGAAGAAGTGGTTCGTTTTCATGGGGTGCCACGCACCATTGTGTCCGATCGTGATACAAAATTTCTTAGTCATTTTTGGAAATCAATATGGCGTCTAATGGGAACAAAGTTGCTGTTTTCTACTTCACACCATCCACAAACCGATGGGCAAACTGAAGTGGTAAATAGAATTCTGGGTTCGTTGCTTAGGACCTTGGTTAGTAAGAGTGCTAAGGATTGGGATGTCAAGCTAGCTCATGCCGAGTTTGCTTACAATCGGACTCCTAGTGCTACTACAAAGTACTCTCCTTTTGAAGTAGTCTATGGTGTCAATCCTTATGTTCCTATTGATCTCATAGCTTTGCCACAAGACAAGTTCGTTCATGGTGGAGCTAAGGAACAAGCCGAGTTCATGTTGAAGGTCCACAAGGAAGTTAGGAAGAACATTGAGAAAGCAAATGAAGTCTACAAGAAACAAGCCAACAAGAGGGTGAAAAACGTGAAGCAATTTGAAGTTGGTGACTTAGTGTGGATTTACATGAGGAAAGAGAGGTTTCCTAGCAAAAGAAAGAACAAGCTTATGCCAAGAGCCGAAGGTCCATTCGAAATCGTGGAAAAGATCAATGACAATGCATACAAGGTTGATTTGGGGGGCCAATTTGGTGTCTCAAGCACATTCAACGTTGGGGACCTTGCTCCATACTTTGATGATGACGAATTGAGGGCAATTCCTTTTGAAGAAGAGGAGGATGACCAATATGGTCAAAGTTCTAATGATTGTAATGCTCAAAGTTCTAATGATTGTAATGCTCCAAGTAGTCAAGGTGAGGTCCAAGTTCAAAGCAATGCAAAGGAATTGTTTCTGTCCAAATCATTCCTTACTCCTTTGCACGGTTTTGGTCCGAAAGATTTTACAAGTGGTTACACTTCACTTAGTGTAGTTAACCTTGTAGAAAGTATCTAGCAAGTGACGGTTTTCCAAGCTCCAAGTGCAACGGTTACAAGCTGATTGAAGAGGAGTGATTCATGGCACTTGTTGGGCGTGAATTATGGAGTTTGTTGGCTGAACATTGCACCTCATTATTTGGGGGTTATGAAGAATAAAGAGGCGTGAATCAAGGCATTAAAATGGGGGTTACACAAGCTTGAAAATGGCTGTTTTGGGCGTGTGTTGAAGATGCTCTTTGGATGCTATTTTGGCTGGTCATCTTCCCTTGTTTCAAGCCTAGTCTTTAGTTCTTTTAATTAAGTTTAATCATGTTTGTAAAAGGGGTTAAGTGGGACGTGTATTCTCCACTCATTCCCTTAGTTAATTTCCTTTTGTCTATTTCATTTTGTTAATTAAAGTAGGCAAGTGAAAAGGTTGTATTGATGCTATAAATAGCATACTTTGAATGAATGAAAATCATCCAAGATTATTTGCCTAAAAAACGTGTGTTTTGTTAATTGAAGTGACTTGAGTTTAGTTCACTTTGTTTTCCAAATTTGAGTATCCGAATTTGAAGAGTGTTAGTTTTGGTGAGAGTTCCCAAAATTAGGACTTATAGTTTATGATTTGGTGAGAGTTCCCTCATCTAAACTATCCCAAGCAAACGAGTGAGAGTTCCTCTTTGCTATATCCTTAGCTTAGGGTGAGAGTTCCCCTAACTAAACTGATTACTTGACACTTGAACTTTAAAACCCTTTGAATCTTTTAACTTATCATTTTTTTGTAACAAGGTTTCTCATCTTGTTTACACATCACATACCAAGTTTGAGGGAGTGCCTATGAGTTGACTTTGGTGTTACTTAGTCGCCGTCACTCCTGCTTGAGTAGTAAAGGTACCAGGCGGCGGAGGCCGGCCGAACCTTTTGATTCGCCAATGTTTGTTGGCTATTAACTCAAGAGGTACCCCCTGCATTTATCCCAAGTAATACAGGGGGTCATCCGACTCAGATGTCAACTGCTACCACTGGTTTGGTTAGTGATAAAGTTATCCTTGTCTCAAAAACGGCTACGTGGTTGCCCTTGGGGACAGTCGTTTAGGTGCCGTGTAATTAGTTTATAGAGCAATGTTCCACCCAAAAGGGAGCTGCTTTCTGCGACGAATTTCATCCGGAGGGGTGCCGCCGGACGCCTGCTATGATGTTGGGACAGGTCGTATTAGTTTTGAAGATTGGATCAGTTGGCTTGGCGCCTGGTCTGATCATTCGGCCTGTGGCCTTGGTTAGTTCTTGGTGAACGTAGGTGCTAAGTAAAAGGAGGGTAGCCGCCTGTTTAGGCACAGGGTCGGCCAGGCCCTGATCATTTTTTAGCTAAGTATAGGAGGGTGGTCGTTTGTTTTGGAACCAGTCGGCCATCTTCTATGGAGAGTAGCCGATTGTATGTCCAGACGGCATGCCCCTCTGGTGATAGAGTAAAATAATCAAAGCAGAGAGTAGCCGACTATAGAGGTACTGCGGCATGCCCCTCTGATCATAGAGTGAAATACTCAATGGAGAGTAGCCGACTGTAAAGGTACAGGAGGCATGCCTCCTCTGAAGATATAGTAAAATACTCAATGGAGAGTAGCCGACTGTAAAGGTACAGGCGGCATGCCCCTCTGAGGATAAGTTAGTTCCCTTCCATGGAGGGTGGATGACGTTGGGATGCCTCCTTCTTTGATTGATGACTCTACTTTCTTCGAATGGGGACAGGTGGTCATGCTAGACTTTTTTATGTGGTTTGTGACCTCGCTGTCTATTTCCATCCAACCCTACTTTGTATATACTCATGTCATTTTAGGAGGTTGCTTTGCCCCATATACATGTGGTCGAGTACTCAAGCTATTAATACTCGGCCGACCAGATCAGGGTGCCGCTTGAACTTTAACAACGATGATGATGATTGAAGATCTTAATTGGTGCTCAAGCTACAAGACTTCGTTGTATAGGGGGCCGACTACTCTTCAATAGGGTGCCGACTATGCTGCCGGGTTTAATAACCTTAGGTAATATCATAATTGATGCGTGCATCAATGTGAACGATGAGCATGTTGAAGAATTATTCCAAGAAAGTCAAGAAAGCATGAATCTATACTTGGAAGCTTCTTCAATAGGTCAAACTTACTATCGGGGGCATCAAGACAAAGCCACGCTTTGTATGGTGGCGTTCTTGGGAGTTCTTGAAGCTTCTTGATAGTTCTTTAAGGTTTCTTTAAAAGCTTTCTTAGGTTTTTGCTTACAAGTTTTTACCTTTCACTTGAAAGGGTTTTTCTTGTTTTAAGCACTTAGGATTTCTAATTGCATTAGGAATTGTTTTAGTCTAGTAGGCGTCAATAATAGCTTGGAGTGCAAGCTTGAGTTAGGATAAAATAGGCAAGTTTTATCTTAAGAGTAGTTAGAGTTTAAGTAGGATTAAATAACTAAATCAAAGTTATCTAAACTTGATTAAGTTATGCAATCCGTGGGTTTTTGTTAGGGGATTAGAATTCTAATTCAAGTGGGATTAGGATAATTGATTGAGTTTATAAATATAGGGTTGTAATCTTCGAATAATATACAAGTTTAATCATACATTCATAATAATATTTCTTATTGCTTTTGTTTAAGTTGGATTACTTAAATTCTTGATTGGTGGATTCCAATTTGCTGTTTTGTTTGTTTTAGTTAAAACAATCACCTAGGTTGATTAATTAGGTGGATTCTTGATTAATTAATCTAAGTTTCTTGCTTAATTCTTGGTGAATTTTCTGTATAGAATTAGGTTAGATTCATATCTTTGTGAGGCTTAGTTTTCGGACTAAAAATCACATCATCTTGGTATCAGAGCACAGTTTCGGTAGAATTTAAACTGGTGACGTTAGGCTTGGAATTTTTGGCTGAAATTTTGTGGCAAGATTCAGAAAACGTAGATCAACATTGTGTCAAAATTTCGTGTCAATTGGACGCGTAACGAAGTCTGTGCAACCTCAAACTTTTGAGAGTGTTACACAAAGTTGCGATCTGGAGAACGGTTCTTATTTGCTTCAAGAATCAATCAAGATTCAATCTTTTAATCAAGATTTTGCATAAACTAAACCTGGTTTGTGTAGGAGCAATGAGTGACGAAGAAATCCCAGGGATTCCAAGGGGTTTGAACCTTGATCAAGCGCATAACTTGCGGAGGGATCGTCAAATAGAGCGATTGTCACAACAATTGCAAGAAGTATTGGCTAGGCTTGACGAACGTGACAAAACTTCATCTTCAAGGAAGAACAAATCAGTTGCAATTTCTAGTTCAAGTGAAGACGAATATGAAAGGAGAAAAGCAAGTAGATCACGCCATAAAGATTCATCTTCGAGTGATGAACCTAGAAGGCATAGACGGAAGAACAAGGCCAAAGATGATGACCGAAATATAAGGTTAGATTTTCCGGAATTCAATGGTAGTATGCTAGACCCCGAAAAATATTTTGAGTGGGTTAGAAGAGCCGAAACACTCTTTGATTACAAGGAGTATGATGAACGAAAGAGGTGCAAACTTGCTGAATTAAAACTCACAGGTTATGCGAGTTTATGGTATGATAATCTCAAGAAAAAGAGACGCAAGGAGGGACGATCCAAGATCACTACTTGGACACAATTGCAGAAATATATGAAGCGTCAATTTGTGCCCCATGAGTACGTGCAAGAAGTGTATCTCAAGATGCAGACTTTTAAGCAAGGAAATCAATCCGTGGAGGCTTATTTGTGTGAGTTTGAGAAACTATGTTTATTGTGTGATTTAGAAGAAATTCTAGAGCACAAAATAGCACGTTTTATTGCAGGTTTGAACGAAAATGTTCAAGAGAAGATTGAATTGCACGAATACTATTCGTTTGAAGAAGTATGCAAGGCGGCCATTAAGGTTGAAAGACAATTCAAGGCCAAGAAGACCTCAAGTGTGAAACCGTTCACACGCACGTTCACAAAGGCTAGTGACAAGCCTACCTTTGATAGGACTTCTCCTAATCCGTATGCTAAAGATAACAAACCCAGAAACGAAGCTAGCAAGAAGGTGACCGAAGATAGAAAATGTTTCAAATGTGGGAGTGTTGGCCACATAGCAAGCAATTGCTACTCAAAACGCACTATGACGGCTCAAGAATGGGAAGAAGAGAAAGCTAGGTGCGAGGGAAATAGTGACATGGAGGTTGTGGTCGAGAAAGAACGTGATTTTGAAGAAGAGGAGGGTAGTGCCGAAGAGGTTGATGGTGAAACGCAAGGAAAGAGCTTGGTTCTAAGGAGAGCTCTTCACTCTAAACCTATGCCCGTTGAAGAGAATCAAAGAGAGAAAATCTTTTTAACAAGGTGCAAGGTGGAAGATCGATTGTGTGACGTAATAATAGACTCGGGAAGTTGCACAAATGTGGTGTCTACAACTTTGATCAACAAATTAGAGTGGCCTACAACCGATCACCCAAAACCTTACAAGCTACATTGGCTCAATGATGCTAGTGACGTGAAGGTAACGAAACGAGCCCTAATCACCTTTTCAATTGGCAAATATCATGATAAAGTTTTATGTGATGTATGCCCTATGGATGCTTGTCATATCTTATTGGGTAGACCATGGCAATATGATAGATTTGTCAAGTTTAATGGTAGGACAAATGTGTATATAATTCGAAAAGGAAAGGGGGAAAAATCATATGCATTGAAACCACTTGTTGATCATAGAATTAACCCTAGTTCAAAAGGTGCATATTTAATTGGGGAAAAGGAGTTGGAGAAAGAGATCAACAACAACAATATAGTATATATTATGGTGGCTAACAATGTGCAAGTGAATGAAAGTAAAAAAGAAAAGAGGCCCGTGGAATTAGAAGTAGTATTGCAAGAGTATTGTGATGTTTTTCCTAGTGAATTACCACCGGGATTACCACCAATTCGTGGTATTGAACATCAAATTGATCTTATTCCGGGAGCTCCACTACCTAACAAGGCAGCATATAGAAGTAATCCGGAAGAAACAAAGGAAATGCAACGTCAAATAGAGGAATTGATGCAAAGAGGCTACGTGAAAGAGAGTATGAGCCCATGTGCCGTGCCTACATTGTTAGTTCCAAAAAAAGATGGGAGTTGGCGTATGTGCATTGATAGTAGGAGTGTGAACAACATAACCATCAAGTATAGATTTCCTATACCTAGACTTGATGATTTGTTAGACGAATTGCATGGTTCAAAGCTATTTTCCAAGATTGATCTTATGAGTGGCTATCATCAAATACGCATGAGGGAAGGAGATGAATGGAAGACGGCTTTCAAGACTAAAGTGGGGTTGTATGAGTGGTTGGTCATGCCTTTTGGTCTAACCAATGCGCCCAGTACATTTATGAGATTGATGAACGAGGTGTTGAAACCATTTCTTGGAAGGTTCGTAGTTGTTTACTTGGATGACATATTAATTTATTCTGAAAATTTCAATGATCATCTAATGCATTTGAGAAGCGTTTTGGAGGTTCTTAGGGAGAAGAAGTTGTACGCAAAATTGGAAAAATGTTATTTTCTTGTTCCTAGCGTGACGTTTCTAGGGTATGTAGTATCCAAAGATGGTGTGTCCGTGGATCAATCCAAGGTTGAAGCTATCAAGACTTGGCCCGTACCTACCAATGTGAGTGAAGTTAGATCGTTTCATGGTCTAGCGTCGTTTTATAGAAGATTTGTGAAGAATTTTTCCACGATAGTTGCACCTATGACTGAATGCTTGAAGAAAGACAAGGGAAAATTCGAGTGGACCAAGGAAGCCCAACGTGCATTTGATTTGGTCAAAAGGAAGCTATGTGAAGCACCCGTACTTGCATTGCCGGATTTTTCACAACCATTTGAGGTAGAGACCGACGCTAGTGGTGTAGGGATTGGTGCCGTTTTGGTTCAAAAGAAGCGCCCTATTGCCTATTTTAGTGAGAAATTAAACGGTGCTAGATTGAACTATTCTACCTATGACAAGGAGTTCTATGCTATTGTGCGAGCATTGGACCATTGGAGTCACTATTTGCGCCCAAATCACTTTGTGTTGCATAGTGATCACGAAGCTTTGAAGTACATTCATGGTCAACAAAAATTGAACCCTAGACATGCTAAATGGGTAGAGTTTCTACAAGCTTTCAATTTTTCTTCAAAGTATAAGGAGGGGAAAGCAAATGTAGTGGCCGATGCACTATCTAGAAGACACACGTTGCTTGGAGTGTTGAATTGTAAACTACTTGGTTTCGCGTTAATCAAGGAGTACTATAAGGGGGACGTGGATTTCTCTACAATCCTAGAGGAGTGTTCCAAGGGGGCCGTAGGTTCCTATGTTTTACAAGACGGTTTTCTTTTCAAGGGGAATCGTTTGTGCGTGCCTAAGTGTTCTATTAGAGAATTAATAGTAAGAGAAGTGCATGGAGGAGGGATAGCGGGACATTTTGGCATAACGAAAACATTAACTATGCTGCAAGAGCATTTTTATTGGCCTAGAATGTTAGCGGATGTACAATCAATAGTTTCTAGGTGTGCAACATGTCAAAAAGCCAAGGCTACGTTTCATCAAGGCTTATATACGCCCTTGCCCGTGCCAGATTCACCTTGGGAAGACGTGTCTATGGATTTTGTAGTTGGTTTGCCAAGGACTCAAAGAGGAAAGGACTCAATCATGGTTGTAGTGGATCGATTTTCCAAGATGGCTCATTTCATACCTTGTCACAAAGTGGACGATGCTATGAAAGTGGCGGAATTGTATTTCAAGGAAGTGGTGAGACTACATGGGTTGCCGAACAGTATTGTGAGTGATCGTGATACAAAGTTCATGAGTTTCTTTTGGAAATCACTATGGAAGTTGGTGGGAACGAAGCTGTTATTTAGTACATCATATCACCCGCAAACGGACGGACAAACGGAGGTAACAAATCGAACTCTTGGTGTGCTTTTACGTGGACTAGTGAGCAACACACAAAAAGATTGGGATATTAAGCTTGCTCATGCCGAGTTTGCTTACAATAGATCACCTACTTATGCCACAAAACACACACCATTCGAAGTTGTTTATGGTGTCAATCCAAAAATGCCCATTGATTTAATTGAAATTCCAAAAGGGGAAGTGATTCATAAGGATGCCGAGACTAAAATCAAGTACATGATAAAGCTACACGCACAAGTTAGAGCTAGGATTGAACGTGTCAATGAACTCTACAAAGCACGAGCTAACAAGAACAAAAAGCCACAAAGTTTTGAAGTTGGCGACTTGGTGTGGCTACACTTGAGAAAAGAGAGATTTCCTAACAAACGAAAGAATAAATTGATGCCAAGAAGTGAGGGGCCGTTCAAGATTATTGAGAAGATCAATGAGAATGCATATAAGCTTGAATTGCCGGGAGAATATGGTGTAAGCGCAACATTTAATATTGGGGATTTGGTGAAGTATTTGCCAGATGGTGCTATTGAAGATTTGAGGGCAAATTCTTTTGAAGAAGGGGAGGATGATGCGTGCATCAATGTGAACGATGAGCATGTTGAAGAATTATTCCAAGAAAGTCAAGAAAGCATGAATCTATACTTGGAAGCTTCTTCAATAGGTCAAACTTACTATCGGGGGCATCAAGACAAAGCCACGCTTTGTATGGTGGCGTTCTTGGGAGTTCTTGAAGCTTCTTGATAGTTCTTTAAGGTTTCTTTAAAAGCTTTCTTAGGTTTTTGCTTACAAGTTTTTACCTTTCACTTGAAAGGGTTTTTCTTGTTTTAAGCACTTAGGATTTCTAATTGCATTAGGAATTGTTTTAGTCTAGTAGGCGTCAATAATAGCTTGGAGTGCAAGCTTGAGTTAGGATAAAATAGGCAAGTTTTATCTTAAGAGTAGTTAGAGTTTAAGTAGGATTAAATAACTAAATCAAAGTTATCTAAACTTGATTAAGTTATGCAATCCGTGGGTTTTTGTTAGGGGATTAGAATTCTAATTCAAGTGGGATTAGGATAATTGATTGAGTTTATAAATATAGGGTTGTAATCTTCGAATAATATACAAGTTTAATCATACATTCATAATAATATTTCTTATTGCTTTTGTTTAAGTTGGATTACTTAAATTCTTGATTGGTGGATTCCAATTTGCTGTTTTGTTTGTTTTAGTTAAAACAATCACCTAGGTTGATTAATTAGGTGGATTCTTGATTAATTAATCTAAGTTTCTTGCTTAATTCTTGGTGAATTTTCTGTATAGAATTAGGTTAGATTCATATCTTTGTGAGGCTTAGTTTTCGGACTAAAAATCACATCAATAATAATGATTAGAACTCTTGTGGTAACAAATATGCATGCAGGCGGCCGTCTAGCCCCACTCTCGGCATATCAAGGTGCCTTACGCTAGTTCTGCCATACTTAGGCCGGATGGTTTTGCTAGGTGTGCCGACTAGCATTGCATGGAGGTGATCGACTGTTATTTCATGCTCGAACATAGATGCCCATGCTCGGTCTTACTTATAATCGGTTTCAATGGCCGATTGTTTTGAGCCAACTGAGTGTAATGAAGGTTTCCTGTTCTTAAAAATTTACAAACTTCTCAAGACCAGGCGTTCATACCAAGTTGCGTATCCAGTCATGTGTATGAGCTAGTGGCCGCCTGCTCATACTCAGCCTCATACTCACGATCGATTTAAGTGGCCGCTTTTTTAGCCGCTTGTTTTCAAATTCAAGTTTAATACTACACTCGGTTTTGTGCCTAGCGTCACTTGATGCTTGTTGTTTATCCAAGGGCCGCCTTCCTTATGTCCGAATGCCGCATGTATAGTTTGAGCAAAGGGGTTTCTTTTATACTAACAATTGCCGCTGCTCGTATCATCAAATAGCCCATCGTAAATCAAGGCCGGCTGCTTGGTATTAGAGGCGCTTGTCTTGGAGTGTCGTATTACTACTATCGCAATCATTCTTGAATTTCAAGTATGATTGTTTGCCCATTATACTTCGAGACTCAAGAGTTACTTTGCTTGAGCCTACTTGTGGAGCATACCGGCTGTTTAAAACTTGCTCAACCAAGCTATACATACGCTTGTCGCAATTGCTTGCAAGTGCCGCCTGTTCCTGGCTGGCTGCCTCTTGCTTGCTTGCTTGAGGTACGATGCTGAGGACCGGCTGCTTATGAGGCCGCTTGTTTGCATGGAGCTGCATAAACTCGAATTGAGCTCACTACACCATATTGCCGCCTGATATTTGTATAGTATTATGTGTATTGTATAATGTATACTTGTTCATAAAAGGCCGCATGCTTTTCTTGCTCTTTTTTCAAGGTCATCACATACACTAGGTATTTGGCCTAGTGTCACTTGAACTTGTTTTTTACTCAAGGGCCGCCTCCCTGTAATGATCACACGGGGCTACCTTGGTGGATGATCTTATGTACAGAGGCCGTCGTAAGATAAGGCCGGATGCTCCACATTAACTCAGTCGGATGTCTTGCTCAACCTCTCAGACCTCGGTTTTAAGCTAAGAGACCACCATTTACAATGTCGCCTGCTTCTTCTCTTTATTAAACATCATAGTGCCGTATAGTCCACCTTACCTGAGCTTGCACCAAAAACTTTAATGGATAGTAAGGTGCTAGTGGAAAGCCATATTGAAGCTTAGTCACTTAGCTAACATTATTTTATTAGCTCATGTGTTGTATATTTGGAGTAACACTCGAAATACACAAGGGATAAACCAAGGGATAGATAAGGCTAAAGAACCAAAGGCTTCTTAGATAAAGTCACACCACTAAGAAACGTTTTGGATTCCTAAGATCACAAGCCAACTAGTAACCTAAACTAGCTAACTAAGCAAAGGAAACGAAATTCCAAATCCAAGAATTTCAGGTTTTTGTTTCTAATCCAAGAAACGAATGTAAGACAAGTTTTTTTTTGTTTGAATAATCTGATTTTTTCATTCACATTTGCTTGCTATTTATAGTAAACAAGCATCCTTAAGTACAAGCTAACTTAAGTGGCTGTTCAGCTCACTTGTTACACGCCTAAGCTAAAGCTAAGTACAAATCAGCTTTTGTTGTCTAGATACATTAATAAAAGAAGCCTTATTTAACTAGATACATCAAAGAGAAAATGGTGGCTTATAACCTCCAAATTAAGGCTGAAATAAAATCAGAATTAAGAGAGTGTAACTCCCCTTAATTCACGCCCATCCAAGCAGCAAGTTGGAGATGTATTTCCTCCAATTTTCACGCCCAGATTCAAACAGCAAAGAAGTGTAACTCCTCCTTGGTTCAAGCCTTGAAATTAGCTTGAATGTATGTGGACAAGGGTGTACTTGGACGCCCTTTAGTTGCTCCAAAAGATGACTGAATTAAACAGCCAATTGAAGGCTGAAATTAAGGCTTAAGATGCTCCAATGTTGACTGATATCAACGGCCACTTGAAGGCTGAAGTTAAGGCTTGTAATGGCTTGTAATTCCTCTTTGAAAACTGATTGTAACTCCCAAGTCAAAGCTTTGAAATTCCTTGTAAAAGAATTTCGGATTCCAAGCTTAAATGGCTGCCATATTGATGTATCTTTGTACTTGTACTTTTGTGTGAATGTGACAATAGTTTTCGAACTAAAATCAGATAAAAAGAACTAAGAAAAAATATAACTAATTTGCAAACTTAAAATGACTAAAGTTTACAATTTATTCAAAGCATAAAAAGAACTAAAATAAACTAGTTAATAAGAACAACAAGAAATTCAAGGGGTTGAATATCTTGCTGCCCAAGGATAGAATGCATAGCACCAATACATGATGCTACGTCTTGAACCAAAGAAATGTCCATAACCAAGTTGTTAGGCTTGGCTACAACATTCCCCCCTTCTTGAAAAGAGTTTGCCCTCAAACTCGGCAACTCCTCAAACTCATCATAGTAAGGTGATAAATCAGCCACATTAAAGGTGCTAGAAACACCATAATCTCCGGGCAACTCAACTTTGTAAGCATTATCATTCACTTTTTCAACAATAGAAAATGGACCATCACTACGAGGACTAACCTTGGACCGCCTTTTGGAAGGAAATCTTTCCTTTCGAAGATGAATCCAAACTAAGTCACCGGGCTGAAAACGGACCTCCTTTCTTTTCTTGTCATAGTATGCCTTTGTCTTTGCATTAGCTTGTTCAATTTTGGAACGAACTTGCTCATGCATAGACTTGATTTCTTTTGCGCGCACCTCGGCATCATTGCTGAACTTGTTTGGTGAGGGAATGGGAGTGAGATCAATAGGAGTGCACGGATTGAATCCATACACCACTTCAAAAGGACTCAAACCTGTTGTCTTGCTAGGCACACGATTGTAAGCAAACTCCGCATGAGGAATCATCTCTTCCCATTGCTTGGGACGTTTAGTAGCCAAAGACCGCAGCAAGGATCCCAAAGTTCTATTAGTCACTTCGGTTTGACCATCTGTTTGAGGATGACTTGAAGTGCTAAAGTTCAATTTCGTGCCCATCTTCCTCCATAATGTAAGCCAAAAATGACTTAGAAATTTTGGATCACGATCACTCACCATGGATTTAGGTACACCATGCAAACGAACAATCTCGTTGAAAAACAAGTTAGCAACATGAGTAGCATCATAAGTTGAATGACAAGCAATAAAATGAGCCATTTTAGAAAATCGATCCACAACAACCATTATAGAATCTTTCTTTCGTTGGGTGATAGGAAGTCCCACAACGAAATCAAGACTAATATCCTCCCATGGTGCTTGTGGAATAGGTAAGGGAAAAAGATAGCCTTGTGGTAGACTATGACTCTTGGCCTTTTGACATATCACACATCTCTTCACAATGAACTCCACATCACGGACCAACCTAGGCCAATGAAAGTATTCTTGGACAAGAAGAGTAGTTTTCTCTATGCCAAAGTGTCCCGCCATTCCTCCTTCATGAAACTCTTTGATAAGAGATTCTCTTAGGCTTGATCTTGGAATGCACAACCTGTTTCCTTTGAACAAATAGCCATCTAAAATGTAATAATCTTTGTAAGCATGATTAGAACATTTTAAAAATAAATCACCAAAGTCATGATCATTTTTGTAACTTGCTTTCACATCTTCAACGCTAATCACCCTTGCTTTGAAAGAATTCAAGAGTGTGTATCTCCTTGAAAGCGCATCAGCTCCTTTGTTCATGGCGCCTCTCCTATGCTTGATCACAAAATGAAAAGCTTGCAAATACTCCACCCATTTGGCATGGCGAGGTTGGAGTTTTTGTTGGCTTTGAAGATATTTGAGGGCTTCATGATCTGAATGAAGGATGAACTCCTTGGAAATGAGGTAATGTCTCCAATGGTCCAAAGCACGAACAAGAGCAAAGAACTCCTTATCATAGGTGCTATACTTCCGTTGTGCTTCATTGAGTTTTTCACTAAAGTAGGCAAGAGGACGCCCAACTTGTGACAAAACAGCACCAATACCAACTCCACTAGCATCACATTCAACTTCAAAAACTTCATCAAAGTTAGGCAAAGAAAGAATAGGTGCACTAGTAAGTTGATGTTTTATCTCATCAAAGGCCTTTTGAGCCTTATCATTCCAAACTAACTTCTGATTTTTAGTTAGCTCCGTGATAGGTGCCATGAGGGTACTAAAATTCCGCACAAATCTTCTATAGAAAGAAGCAAGTCCATGAAAGCTTCGAACTTGTTGCATGGTTTGTGGCGTGGGCCACTCACGAATTGCAGCAACTTTCTTTTCATCAACTTCAATGCCTTGTGATGAGACTTTAAAGCCAAGAAAAATAACTTGGGAAGTGAAGAAATGACACTTCTCTAAGTTACCATACAATTTCTCACGTTCAAGGGCTTCAAAAAACCTGTTGCAAGTGCATAGAATGCTCTTCTTCCTCCCTACTATACACCAAAATATCATCAAAATAAACTACAACAAATTTACCCATGAAAGGTTGCATAACCTGATTCATAAGGCGCATAAATGTAGATGGTGCATTAGACAAACCAAATGGCATCACAAGCCACTCATAGAGGCCCTCCTTTGTCTTGAAAGCGGTTTTCCATTCATCTCCTTCGAAAATTCGAATTTGATGATAGCCACTTCTCAAATCAATTTTAGAGAACACTTTAGAACCATGCAAATCATCAAGTAAATCATTCAACCTTGGAATAGGGAACCGGTACTTGATAGTGATTTTATTGATTGACCTACTATCAACACACATTCTCCATTCTCCATTCTTCTTAGGCACAATCAAAGTAGGACAAGCACATGGACTAAGAGACTTACGAATAAGACCCTTGGACAGTAATTCTTCCACTTGCCTCCTAATCTCTTCGGTTTCTTTTGGAGTGGTTCTATAGGCTGGTTTGTTTGGGAGCATTGATCCGGGAACAAGATCAATTTTGTGTTGTATGTCACGTTTTAGGGGTAGGCCATGGGGAATGTCTTCGGGGAAAACATGGGAAAAGGTTTTGAGAAGAGGGGTGAGGAGTGGGTGTAGTTCTTTTTGTGTCGGTTGGGAAGGGGTATCAAGTTGGCTTAAAATGAATTGTTTGTGAGCTTTATACTCATGCAATTCTGACTTTATGAGAGTGGTAAGGGAAGTGGGGGGTGTGGATATGGGGTGGCCGTTTTTTAGGTTTAGAGGGGTAAGGAGTATTTTCTGTCCATCCTTAGTGAAGGAATATGTATTTTTATACCCATCATGCATCACACGCCTATCAAATAGCCAAGGTCTACCAAGTAAAATATGACATGCATCCATAGGTATAACATCACACCATAATTCTTCCTCATAAGTTTTACCAATGCTAAATGATAACAAGGCTTGCTGTGTTACTTGAATCCCTTTACCATGATTTAGCCATTGAATCACATAAGGTTTAGGGTGAGGGACGGTTTTTATTTTCAGTTTGTCTATCATTACTTGTGAAGCTACATTGGTACAACTACCTCCATCAATAATCAAGGTACATACCTTACTACCAATGGTGCAACGAGTGTGAAAGATTGCCTCACGTTGCAAACTCCCTGCTTTGCCAATCATATTGCTTAGTGTACGTCGAACCACCAAGCATTCTCCTTCATCGGGTCCAAGACACGCATAATCATCATGCTCCTCAAGGTTGCTGTCCACTTCAATTTCTAATTCGTCCTCCTCTTCATGCTCAATCAAAGTGACAATCCTTTTATTTGGACAATCACTAGCCAAATGTCCAAGGCCTTGACACCGAAAACATCTTCTTGGGGCTGGTTTTGGGTTGGAATTTTGGGTGTTTTGTGAAGGTGGTTTAGAAGTAGGCTGATTGGATGTGGGTTTGAAAGGTGGGAAATTTGATGTTTGCTTTTTTTGGGGAAATGAGGTTTGAGATGCAAAACGTGATGATTCACTTTTGCCTCTTGCTTTTTGTTGCTGCTCAATCTTATGTGCTAAGATAATGAGCTCTTCAAGGGTGGTGTAAGGGTGTAGTTCGGCCACATTGGCTATTTTTGGGTCAAGTCCTCCCAAAAAGCGCACCAATGTTTGAGGTTCATCTTCCTCTACTCCACATTTCATGACAAATCCTTCAAATTCCCTAGCATATTCTTCTACTGATTTTGTACCTTGTTTGAGGTTGTGGAACTTGGAAAAGTTTTCTTGCACATAGTATGTGGGAAGAAACTTTTGTTTCAGCATCTTTTTCATCTTGGTCCACGATCTCACTTTCTCTTTGTCTTGCCTTTCCCTTTTGGCACACACACTAGCCCACCAAGTTGAGGCATATTTTCTTAACTTCAAGGCTACAATCTTCACCTTTTTTTCTTCCGGTGTTTGCTTGTAATCAAACACTCTCTCCACCGTTCTAAGCCATTCTACAAACTCATCAGCATCGAGTTTGCCATCATACTCCGGGATGTCAGCCTTAATGTCATTATTAGGCCGTGACCTTTCTCTTTCATGAAAAGGTCTATCATTGTGATTGAAATTAGATTCACTCACTTCTTCATCACTAAGATTGGGTGAACCCTCTTTTTGATGGCGCAACTTAGTAGAAAGATCTTTTAACTGACCTTGCAAATATTGCATTCATTGCTCCATATCTTCTTTCTCTTGTGCAACCTTATTGGCATATTCTTGCCAATTAGGGGGTGGGATGTCGGACATGGTTTGTGTTTGGGTATGTGTTTGGGGTATGTGTTTGGGTATTTGTTTGCTAGATCCCCCTCCTTCTAGCGCCAAATGTTGTATATTTGGAGTAACACTCGAAATACACAAGGGATAAACCAAGGGATAGATAAGGCTAAAGAACCAAAGGCTTCTTAGATAAAGTCACACCACTAAGAAACGTTTTGGATTCCTAAGATCACAAGCCAACTAGTAACCTAAACTAGCTAACTAAGCAAAGGAAACGAAATTCCAAATCCAAGAATTTCAGGTTTTTGTTTCTAATCCAAGAAACGAATGTAAGACAAGTTTTTTTTTGTTTGAATAATCTGATTTTTTCATTCACATTTGCTTGCTATTTATAGTAAACAAGCATCCTTAAGTACAAGCTAACTTAAGTGGCTGTTCAGCTCACTTGTTACACGCCTAAGCTAAAGCTAAGTACAAATCAGCTTTTGTTGCCTAGATACATTAATAAAAGAAGCCTTATTTAACTAGATACATCAAAGAGAAAATGGTGGCTTATAACCTCCAAATTAAGGCTGAAATAAAATCAGAATTAAGAGAGTGTAACTCCCCTTGATTCACGCCCATCCAAGCAGCAAGTTGGAGATGTATTTCCTCCAATTTTCACGCCCAAATTCAAACAGCAAAGAAGTGTAACTCCTCCTTGGTTCAAGCCTTGAAATTAGCTTGAATGTATGTGGACAAGGGTGTACTTGGACGCCCTTTAGTTGCTCCAAAAGCTGACTGAATTAAACAGCCAATTGAAGGCTGAAATTAAGGCTTAAGATGCTCCAATGTTGACTGATATCAACGGCCACTTGAAGGCTGAAGTTAAGGCTTGTAATTCCTCTTTGAAAACTGATTGTAACTCCCAAGTCAAAGCTTTGAAATTCCTTGTAAAAGAATTTCGGATTCCAAGCTTAAATGGCTGCCATATTGATGTATCTTTGTACTTGTACTTTTGTGTGAATGTGACAATAGTTTTCGAACTAAAATCAGATAAAAAGAACTAAGAAAAAATATAACTAATTTGCAAACTTAAAATGACTAAAGTTTACAATTTATTCAAAGCATAAAAAGAACTAAAATAAACTAGTTAATAAGAACAACAAGAAATTCAAGGGGTTGAATATCTTGCTGCCCAAGGATAGAATGCATAGCACCAATACATGATGCTACGTCTTGAACCAAAGAAATGTCCATAACCAAGTTGTTAGGCTTAACTACAACATCATGTGCCGCCTGTCATCACCAAATTGAGTTTCAATGCCACTTTCAGAGTGGACCAACTGATCCAAAGTGGACATCTAATGAACCTGTTGCTTTAGTCTTAGAGACTCTTGGGTTTTTCCCATTCACAAAGAAGGGTGAAATTCTATGCTGCATTTCATGGGAAGATTGAAGATTGGTACACGGTTGGCTAGCATCACATTTTGGACGCATTTCATGACTATTTTGGGCGTGTGGATCCTAGGCCATTTACTATCTATTATTAACTTATGTGCTAGTTAATGTTGCTGAAATAATGCCAAGAATCTAGCTCTTGGCCGGTTGTAATGGGGGGGTTATCAATAGGCTTTATTATGCTTTCATTACTTAGCTTAAATCAAGGCTTAAATCAAGGAGGAAACCATTGGCTGTTGGCCTTTCATTCTTGGACGGTTTTCCTTGGCTTTTGGTGTGCTTTTGCTGCTCCTTTCCTCTATAAAAGGGAGAGCAAAACAGAAATTAAAAGGCAGTTTTGAGATTTGATAAAAAACCTTGTGTTTATAGCATTTTAACTTAGAGTTTGTCTCAAGTTCAAGTGTTCCCTTATTGCTTTAAGTGAGTCTTGAGTGATAAGCTTAGGAGAGATTGAGTGAGTCTTATCTCTGGCCTAAAACCCCAAAACTTTGAGTGTGTCCTTGAGTTTTGGCCCTTTTATCTTGTTCCATGATATCTGAGTATTCTAACTATAAGTATTTTTAAATCCATCAACCCATATTCGGGAGGGGGTATTTAGATTTACATCATCTGGTATCAGAGCCTAGTTAAGGGTTTTCTTAAAGAAAATCGAGTTTGAAGGCGTTTGGAGCAAAACGGCAGAATTCAATCAGTTTGGAGTTGCGGTTTGAGAAGGACATATCTCCTTCGTTTTCTGTCCAAATCGAGTTATTTCTTTTTTGAATCTGGATATTTTTTTGCGTAGATTACTCACAAAAATTTTCAGATATTTTGGAATCTTTCTGCTAATAAACTGGGCAGGTTTTTCGCAGCAGCGCAGAAAAGAGGCAAAACCGGGAAGGCAGAATTCAATTGAAGATTTCTCCCTCATCCGAAAAGCTTTTGAGGAATTTCTTTTTTGAAAATTGGTTGTTTTGATCTGAATATTCTGAATTTGTAAGCCTTTGAGAGTCTAGAGGCAATTTTCGTTTTTCATTTTGTCTCTAATTTCGGCAGTTTTCATTGTACTTGTAATATCCAAGCAAAAATAGTGGAAATCATGTCTAGTGAGGAGCTTGCTAGAATGTTGCAAGTAATCACTGAAAAATTGGAGAATTTGGAGAAAAAAACAGAAGAGAGTGAAGTCTCTAGGGCACAACAAGATACTAGGATGGATGCCATATCTGATATGCTCCTTAAAGCCACTAGGAAAATAAATGAATTAGAGGAGGAGGATGAAAATAGTGGTAACAACTTTAGACAATTTGATGAAGATAGGGGTCTAAAAATTGATATGCATGAATTTGATGGAGGGCATGATTGTGAGGCTTTCTTAGATTGGGTTAGGCAAATTGAAACCGTTTTTGATTACAAGGGGTATGATGATAGGAAACGGTTCAAGTTGGCTGTCCTTAAACTCACTAAACTAGCTGCATTGTGGTATGAAAACCTCAAGTCAAATAGAAGAAGAGAAGGGAAAGATAAGATAGACTCGTGGGAAAAATTAAAAAAGAAAATGAGGGAAAAATGGGTAAGTAAAGAGTATAACAAGATCAATACTTAAAATTAACCCACCTATCACAAGAAAACATGAGTGTGGAGGATTACATAAAAGAATTTGAAAGGTTAGGCTTGACTTGCGACTTGCAAGAAAAGGAGGCTTACAAAATTGCTAGATTTGTCAAGGGGTTGACCAAAGAAATTAATAGGAAAGTGGAAGTTACTCATTATGCCACTTTTAGTGATGTATGCAAACTAGCTTTGAAGTATGAGTCTCAACTTAAAGAAGAAAGGGAGAAAGAGAAGCCCAAAACTTCTTCTTTCAAGAATACTTCGAAATTTACTCCTTTCAACTCTAAAGGGAGTACTTTTCAAAGTAAAACCTTTTCACCTAGCTCATCAAAAGGGAAAGAAAAACAAGTAGTTTCGCCTAGTGAGCTTTCAACTAGGAGAAAATGCTTCAAGTGTCATGGGAGAGGACATATTGCATCGGAATGTCCTAGTAAGAGTGTGTTAACAGCCTCTCAATGTGCTCTCATGGATGAGGAAGAAAAGGTCTATAACTTTGTGGCTCATGAGGAGGGTTGCGAGTTTGATGAAGAGTATGAGGAAGAGATTAAACCCGAAGATGAGTTCAACATGATGGTGGTTCGTAGAATCTTGTATAATGAACCCGAAATTGATCTTAAACAACGAAACAACTTGTTCCACACTAGATGCAAGATAGGAGAGAAGACTTGCAATGTGATTGTTGATAGTGGTGCCCAAACAGATGTTGTTTCATCCGAGGCTGTGAGTAAATTGAAGCTACCCACTAGAGACCATGGTGAACCTTACAAGCTCAATTGGTTGAATGATGGCACAAGCATTAGATTCAAGAAGCAAGCATTGGTGTCTTATTCCATTGGAGGGTTCGAAGATGAGCGTTGGTGTGATATTCTTCCTATGGATGCGTGTCATTTGTTGCTTGGAAGACCGTGGCAGTTTGATCATGATTCGGAGCATAAAGGGAAAACTAATGTGTATATTGTAACTACCAAAAATGGTAGAAAAGTTAAGTTAGTGCCTTTACCTCCTAAAGTTGCTAAGAAAGAAAAAGAGAAAAGAAACTATCTTGTAACTTGTAATGAATATGAACGAATAATGAAAGAAATGGGGGGAGGGTAGCTTTGGTGGTAAGGACCAAAGATGATAATGGTACTACTTGTATTAACTCATCCATGCTAAATGAGTTATTAGAAGAGTACCAAGATGTGTTCCCCAATGACTTGCCCAAAGGCCTACCTCCAATTAGAGGCATTGAGCACGCCATTGACTTAATTCCAGGAGCACCTTTGCCCAACAAGGCTGCCTATAGGTGTAATCCGGAAGAGAGTAAGGAACTTGAAAAGCAAGTGAACGAATTACTTGAGAGAGGTTATGTGAAAGAAAGCCTTAGTCCTTGCGCGGTTCCAGCCCTCTTAGTACCAAAAAAAGATGGTACTTGGAGAATGTGTGTTGATAGTCGTTCCATTAACAATATAACGGTCAAATACCGTTTTCCTATGCCTCGATTGCAAGATATGTTAGATGAGTTGAGTGGTGCCTTAGTCTTTTCCAAAATAGATTTAAGGAGTGGGTACCATCAAATGAGAATTCGAGAGGGGGATGAGTGGAAGACGGCTTTCAAAACAAAACAAGGGTTGTATGAGTGGTTAGTGATGCCATTTGGGCTTTGCAACGCCCCAAGCTCCTTCATGAGATTGATGAATGAAGTTCTCCGTCCTTTTCTTAATGATTTTGTTGTTGTTTACTTAGATGACATTCTTGTGTATAGTAAAAACAATGATGATCATGTAATTCATTTGAGGAGATTGTTTGAAAAATTGAGGGAGGTGAAGTTGTATGGTAAGCTTGAAAAATGTGTATTCATGACTCCTAGTGTTGTATTCTTAGGATACATTGTAACAGGAGAGGGGGTTCATGTAGATCCGGAGAAGGTAAAAGCAGTCCAGTCTTGGTTGGCTCCAACCAATGTGCACGAAGTTAGAAGTTTTCATGGACTTGCCTCCTTCTATAGGCGGTTCATCAAAAACTTCTCTACCATCATGGCTCCAATCACCGAGTTGACCAAAAAGGGTGAGTTCGTATGGGAAGAAAATGCTCAACGAGCCTTTGAGAAGGTTAAACATATGCTTTGCAACGCTCCTATACTTGTGCTACCAGATTTCAACAAAGTGTTTGAGGTAGAGTGTGATGCAAGTGGGATTGGAATAGGTGCTGTTTTGATTCAAGAGAAGAAGCCCGTGAGTTACTTTAGTGAGAAGTTGAATGGGGCTAAGTTGAACTATTCCACTTATGACCGTGAGTTCTATGCCATAGTTAGAGCACTTGATCATTGGTCTCACTACCTTAGACCAAAACCATTTGTTCTTCATTCCGATCATGAGGCTCTGAAATTTATTCATGGGCAACAAAAACTCAACAAGAGACATGCTAAATGGGTGGAGTTTCTCCAATCATTTACCTTTAGCTCCAAGTACAAGGATGGAAAGAGTAATGTTGTGGCCGATGCATTGTCTCGTCGGAGCTACTTACTTTCCATGGTGGATGCTAAGATCTTGGGTTTTGAACAACTCAAGGAATGTTACATAAATGATCCCGACTTTGCTAGCGAGATAGAGAATCCTACCAAAGAGTTTGTGAGACAAGATGGCTACCTCTTTAAAGGTAACAAGCTATGTGTTCCGAAGAGTGGGGTTAGGGAGTTATTAGTGAGAGAAGTGCATGGTGGAGGTTTAGCCGGTCATTTTGGGATACAAAAGACTCTTGATATTCTAGGTGAACACTTCTATTGGCCTAGAATGATCAAGGATGTTACTCATGTTGTGGAGAGATGTGCTACTTGTCAAAAGGCTAAGGGACACTTCACAAAGGGTCTTTATACTCCGTTGCCAGTTCCGGATGCTCCATGGGAAAGTGTTAGCATGGATTTCATTGTTGGATTGCCTCGCACTCAAAGGGGAAGAGATAGCATCATGGTTGTTGTAGATAGATTCTCTAAAATGGCACACTTTGTAGCTTGTAATAAAACTGATGATGCCGTGAAAGTGGCCGAGCTGTACTTCAAGGAAATTGTCAAACTCCATGGCATTCCTCGAAGTATAGTATCTGATAGGGACTCCAAATTCCTTAGTCACTTTTGGAGAACCCTATGGAAACTTGTGGGTACCAAGTTACTATTTAGTACCTCGCATCATCCCCAAACCGATGGGCAAACCGAGGTCACTAATAGAACTTTGGGTACTTTGTTACGAGGTCTTGTGAGCAAAACGCAAAAAGATTGGGACATGAAATTAGCCCATGCGGAGTTTGCTTACAATAGAGCTCATTCCCTAACTACTTCCCGTTCTCCATTTGAAGTAGTTTATGGAGTGAACCCATTTGTGCCGATTGATCTTGTTCCTATGGTTAAGAGTGACATGGTAGAGAAAGATGCTAAAAAGAGGGTGGAAACCTTTCAAAAAACCTGTGAGCAAGTGAAGAAAAGAATTGAGGAGATGAATAAAAAATACCAAGAGCGAGCCAATAAGAAACGCAAACAGCCTATTTTTCATCCCGGGGACTTGGTTTGGGTGCATTTGAGGAAGGAGAGGTTCCCTAAGCTTCGCAAAAACAAGCTTATGCCTCGTTCTGATGGTCCTTTTAAGGTTCTTGAGAGGGTGAACGATAGTGCTTACAAAATTGAGCTACCAGACAAATTGATGGGTGTTAGTGCGACTTTCAATGTAGGGGATTTATCACCATACTTTGATGATTCAAGTTTGAGGGCAAACTCTTTTGAAGAAGGGGGGAATGATCCAAAGTGGACATCTAATGAACCTGTTGCTTTAGTCTTAGAGACTCTTGGGTTTTTCCCATTCACAAAGAAGGGTGAAATTCTATGCTGCATTTCATGGGAAGATTGAAGATTGGTACACGGTTGGCTAGCATCACATTTTGGACGCATTTCATGACTATTTTGGGCGTGTGGATCCTAGGCCATTTACTATCTATTATTAACTTATGTGCTAGTTAATGTTGCTGAAATAATGCCAAGAATCTAGCTCTTGGCCGGTTGTAATGGGGGGGTTATCAATAGGCTTTATTATGCTTTCATTACTTAGCTTAAATCAAGGCTTAAATCAAGGAGGAAACCATTGGCTGTTGGCCTTTCATTCTTGGACGGTTTTCCTTGGCTTTTGGTGTGCTTTTGCTGCTCCTTTCCTCTATAAAAGGGAGAGCAAAACAGAAATTAAAAGGCAGTTTTGAGATTTGATAAAAAACCTTGTGTTTATAGCATTTTAACTTAGAGTTTGTCTCAAGTTCAAGTGTTCCCTTATTGCTTTGAGTGAGTCTTGAGTGATAAGCTTAGGAGAGATTGAGTGAGTCTTATCTCTGGCCTAAAACCCCAAAACTTTGAGTGTGTCCTTGAGTTTTGGCCCTTTTATCTTGTTCCATGATATCTGAGTATTCTAACTATAAGTATTTTTAAATCCATCAACCCATATTCGGGAGGGGGTATTTAGATTTACATCACCAACTCATAAGGCAAAGCAAATACTTGGCAATTGATGATGACGTTTTTTTTTTTTTTTTTTTTTTAAATCATAATCATTATAATGATTTGATAATAATAATAGCCTACAAGCTTGACCATCCGATTCCCAGCATCTGGCCGTTTGACGCCAGTAGTACTTGGTCGCCTATCGTTCTTTCATACGCAGCTTTGTTAGAGCTTGCTGGCTACACAACCAAATGCGTTAAGATGGTCGTCTGTACCTCTTGTAGAGTGTCGGCTGCGCATTGAGTCAAGAGGCCGCTTGGTAGCTACGCTCTTGGAGGTAAAAGTGCCGAGTGGTTTTCATGGATACGAGGACTTGAGCTTAGCTAACATTTGTTGCGTATGCTGCCTCTTAAATTCAAAGGTTAGCTTGATTGTGGGCTTGCTATACTCATGTAAGCAGGCGTCAAATCCCAAGGGCCTCAAGTCTTTGACACCTCTCTCTAATGTACAGAAGGAGAAGCTTTTAATTGTGTAGCGGATTGCCACCTAAGGCTTTTAGTGGAGCTTTGCTTACATAGAATCAGTAAGTTAGGCGCCTACCTTAAGCGTTTTTTTTTTTCATAATAATGATTTGGCAATAATAACATATATGCTTGACACCAACTCCTTGACAGGCTTCGTCCTCCCAAGATGGGAGGGTCTTCTGGCCGACTGTTCCTTTGGTGGAACAGGCGCCCTTTTATTGATTAAGTCTTGGATCTCCCCCTTGAAACTACTCATGAGGGTCATGAGTTCGTTCCTAGTAATGGGGGCAGATCCCTCGGCCGCCTGTTGATGTTCAGGCGGTGGGCCAGTTGGTTTATTAGGACCAGCCTGGCAGTCCTCCCGTTCCCTCCTTTCGGTGGGACGGGTACGTCGGGCCCTTAGGGTCCCGTCTGAGGCCGTGTGCGTCTCCACCTCGACCTCATTATCAGTATCCTGGTCAGTGTAGACCTAAGTGTCGTCCATGGGACGCTTGTCGCTTAAAATCGGTACAGACTGTGATGCCATCTCGAAAGTACTCTCCCCACAGACGGCGCCAAAATGTTTCGGGGTTTTTTTATGTCCTGCGGGAGAGTTACAATTCCGGGACTGGTATCCTTGCGCCTGTACCTGCAAAACAACGGAGACTCCTTGTGGTGGGAGCTCCGCCTCCAACGGTCAAGTTAGTACTTGTTTGAGGAGTAATAAATGCGGAAAGTAAAGGTGGGAGATCTGGTTCCTCTAGGGGAGGAGTGATCAATGTGTTTAGACTTCTCTAGGTGAGATGATTCCCCTGTTTATGGAGGCTAATGACAGGTTTATATAGCCTTGAAGTACGTGCCTAATACTAGGTTTTCTGGGAAAACCTAGGACTGATTGGGCTTGCCTCGGGAATTGGGCCTGCGATGGCCGTTTTCCAGGTTGGCGAATAATGGGCCACATGATGTGACCTGATTAGTCCATGTTGGACCTCTTAGGGTGACAAGTGGCGGACGCTGATTGGCCCATGTGGTGGACACGTGGCAGGTCCGGATTGGTCCATTTGTCATGGGTAATTTTACCCTAAACATTTGCCCCTCGGAAGGAGTTATTTCTCTTTCCAGGAGGGATTGCTCCTTTCGAAAGTTAGACCCTCGAAGCTTTGCTAGGTCGGCATCTTATCTAGTTCTAATGGGAGATGGACTTGATTAACTTAGAAAATTTTGATACCTTGGGCGGTATGACATTTTCAAAGTTAATCAATCATAATAATGATTGCCGCCGAACTAGATAGATGCCGATTCTTTGCCCTACTATGCAGGTAGCCCCTGATCAGGTGGACTGTCAACTATTGCACAAGGGGTAAGCGTTTAGCATTATTCGGCCGTTGGCCTCTTTTGATTCAATATACTAAGTTTGGTACTTAGTTTATTTCGTTGGGGGATGGCTGGTCGTCTGCTTTGGTGGCTGCATAGAAGCAGGCGTCAGACAGGACGTCCAACAAAAGTAGCTACGCCTGTTGGGTTACAGACGGCAGCTTTAAGTATAGCCAACCTAGTAAGAATAGTGGTCGAGTACCTCTGTTTACCAAAAAACAGGCGGACTCCTCATACCTTTTAGGTTCCGTACTAAGGAGGGCGACTGGTTAACCTTGCGGTTAGTCAATCATTGCCTATTTTGTTTGAGTGGTAGAGAAACTGATCCAAAGTGGACATCTAATGAACCTGTTGCTTTAGTCTTAGAGACTCTTGGGTTTTTCCCATTCACAAAGAAGGGTGAAATTCTATGCTGCATTTCATGGGAAGATTGAAGATTGGTACACGGTTGGCTAGCATCACATTTTGGACGCATTTCATGACTATTTTGGGCGTGTGGATCCTAGGCCATTTACTATCTATTATTAACTTATGTGCTAGTTAATGTTGCTGAAATAATGCCAAGAATCTAGCTCTTGGCCGGTTGTAATGGGGGGGTTATCAATAGGCTTTATTATGCTTTCATTACTTAGCTTAAATCAAGGCTTAAATCAAGGAGGAAACCATTGGCTGTTGGCCTTTCATTCTTGGACGGTTTTCCTTGGCTTTTGGTGTGCTTTTGCTGCTCCTTTCCTCTATAAAAGGGAGAGCAAAACAGAAATTAAAAGGCAGTTTTGAGATTTGATAAAAAACCTTGTGTTTATAGCATTTTAACTTAGAGTTTGTCTCAAGTTCAAGTGTTCCCTTATTGCTTTAAGTGAGTCTTGAGTGATAAGCTTAGGAGAGATTGAGTGAGTCTTATCTCTGGCCTAAAACCCCAAAACTTTGAGTGTGTCCTTGAGTTTTGGCCCTTTTATCTTGTTCCATGATATCTGAGTATTCTAACTATAAGTATTTTTAAATCCATCAACCCATATTCGGGAGGGGGTATTTAGATTTACATCATCTGGTATCAGAGCCTAGTTAAGGGTTTTCTTAAAGAAAATCGAGTTTGAAGGCGTTTGGAGCAAAACGGCAGAATTCAATCAGTTTGGAGTTGCGGTTTGAGAAGGACATATCTCCTTCGTTTTCTGTCCAAATCGAGTTATTTCTTTTTTGAATCTGGATATTTTTTTGCGTAGATTACTCACAAAAATTTTCAGATATTTTGGAATCTTTCTGCTAATAAACTGGGCAGGTTTTTCGCAGCAGCGCAGAAAAGAGGCAAAACCGGGAAGGCAGAATTCAATTGAAGATTTATCCCTCATCCGAAAAGCTTTTGAGGAATTTCTTTTTTGAAAATTGGTTGTTTTGATCTGAATATTCTGAATTTGTAAGCCTTTGAGAGTCTAGAGGCAATTTTCGTTTTTCATTTTGTCTCTAATTTCGGCAGTTTTCATTGTACTTGTAATATCCAAGCAAAAATAGTGGAAATCATGTCTAGTGAGGAGCTTGCTAGAATGTTGCAAGTAATCACTGAAAAATTGGAGAATTTGGAGAAAAAAACAGAAGAGAGTGAAGTCTCTAGGGCACAACAAGATACTAGGATGGATGCCATATCTGATATGCTCCTTAAAGCCACTAGGAAAATAAATGAATTAGAGGAGGAGGATGAAAATAGTGGTAACAATTTTAGACAATTTGATGAAGATAGGGGTCTAAAAATTGATATGCATGAATTTGATGGAGGGCATGATTGTGAGGCTTTCTTAGATTGGGTTAGGCAAATTGAAACCGTTTTTGATTACAAGGGGTATGATGATAGGAAACGGTTCAAGTTGGCTGTCCTTAAACTCACTAAACTAGCTGCATTGTGGTATGAAAACCTCAAGTCAAATAGAAGAAGAGAAGGGAAAGATAAGATAGACTCGTGGGAAAAATTAAAAAAGAAAATGAGGGAAAAATGGGTAAGTAAAGAGTATGAACAAGATCAATACTTAAAATTAACCCACCTATCACAAGAAAACATGAGTGTGGAGGATTACATAAAAGAATTTGAAAGGTTAGGCTTGACTTGCGACTTGCAAGAAAAGGAGGCTTACAAAATTGCTAGATTTGTCAAGGGGTTGACCAAAGAAATTAATAGGAAAGTGGAAGTTACTCATTATGCCACTTTTAGTGATGTATGCAAACTAGCTTTGAAGTATGAGTCTCAACTTAAAGAAGAAAGGGAGAAAGAGAAGCCCAAAACTTCTTCTTTCAAGAATACTTCGAAATTTACTCCTTTCAACTCTAAAGGGAGTACTTTTCAAAGTAAAACCTTTTCACCTAGCTCATCAAAAGGGAAAGAAAAACAAGTAGTTTCTCCTAGTGAGCTTTCAACTAGGAGAAAATGCTTCAAGTGTCATGGGAGAGGACATATTGCATCGGAATGTCCTAGTAAGAGTGTGTTAACAGCCTCTCAATGTGCTCTCATGGATGAGGAAGAAAAGGTCTATAACTTTGTGGCTCATGAGGAGGGTTGCGAGTTTGATGAAGAGTATGAGGAAGAGATTCAACCCGAAGATGAGTTCAACATGATGGTGGTTCGTAGAATCTTGTATAATGAACCCGAAATTGATCTTAAACAACGAAACAACTTGTTCCACACTAGATGCAAGATAGGAGAGAAGACTTGCAATGTGATTGTTGATAGTGGTGCCCAAACAGATGTTGTTTCATCCGAGGCTGTGAGTAAATTGAAGCTACCCACTAGAGACCATGGTGAACCTTACAAGCTCAATTGGTTGAATGATGGCACAAGCATTAGATTCAAGAAGCAAGCATTGGTGTCTTATTCCATTGTAGGGTTCGAAGATGAGCGTTGGTGTGATATTCTTCCTATGGATGCGTGTCATTTGTTGCTTGGAAGACCGTGGCAGTTTGATCATGATTCGGAGCATAAAGGGAAAACTAATGTGTATATTGTAACTACCAAAAATGGTAGAAAAGTTAAGTTAGTGCCTTTACCTCCTAAAGTTGCTAAGAAAGAAAAAGAGAAAAGAAACTATCTTGTAACTTGTAATGAATATGAACGAATAATGAAAGAAATGGGGGGAGGGTATGCTTTGGTGGTAAGGACCAAAGATGATAATGGTACTACTTGTATTAACTCATCCATGCTAAATGAGTTATTAGAAGAGTACCAAGATGTGTTCCCCAATGACTTGCCCAAAGGCCTACTTCCAATTAGAGGCATTGAGCACGCCATTGACTTAATTCCAGGAGCACCTTTGCCCAACAAGGCTGCCTATAGGTGTAATCCGGAAGAGAGTAAGGAACTTGAAAAGCAAGTGAACGAATTACTTGAGAGAGGTTATGTGAAAGAAAGCCTTAGTCCTTGCGCGGTTCCAGCCCTCTTAGTACCAAAAAAAGATGGTACTTGGAGAATGTGTGTTGATAGTCGTTCCATTAACAATATAACGGTCAAATACCGTTTTCCTATGCCTCGATTGCAAGATATGTTAGATGAGTTGAGTGGTGCCTTAGTCTTTTCCAAAATAGATTTAAGGAGTGGGTACCATCAAATGAGAATTCGAGAGGGGGATGAGTGGAAGACGGCTTTCAAAACAAAACAAGGGTTGTATGAGTGGTTAGTGATGCCATTTGGGCTTTGCAACGCCCCAAGCTCCTTCATGAGATTGATGAATGAAGTTCTCCGTCCTTTTCTTAATGATTTTGTTGTTGTTTACTTAGATGACATTCTTGTGTATAGTAAAAACAATGATGATCATGTAATTCATTTGAGGAGATTGTTTGAAAAATTGAGGGAGGTGAAGCTGTATGGTAAGCTTGAAAAATGTGTATTCATGACTCCTAGTGTTGTATTCTTAGGATACATTGTAACAGGAGAGGGGGTTCATGTAGATCCGGAGAAGGTAAAAGCAGTCCAGTCTTGGTTGGCTCCAACCAATGTGCACGAAGTTAGAAGTTTTCATGGACTTGCCTCCTTCTATAGGCGGTTCATCAAAAACTTCTCTACCATCATGGCTCCAATCACCGAGTTGACCAAAAAGGGTGAGTTCGTATGGGAAGAAAATGCTCAACGAGCCTTTGAGAAGGTTAAACATATGCTTTGCAACGCTCCTATACTTGTGCTACCAGATTTCAACAAAGTGTTTGAGGTAGAGTGTGATGCAAGTGGGATTGGAATAGGTGCTGTTTTGATTCAAGAGAAGAAGCCCGTGAGTTACTTTAGTGAGAAGTTGAAATGGGGCTAAGTTGAACTATTCCACTTATGACCGTGAGTTCTATGCCATAGTTAGAGCACTTGATCATTGGTCTCACTACCTTAGACCAAAACCATTTGTTCTTCATTCCGATCATGAGGCCTCTGAAATTTATTCATGGGCAACAAAAACTCAACAAGAGACATGCTAAATGGGTGGAGTTTCTCCAATCATTTACCTTTAGCTCCAAGTACAAGGATGGAAAGAGTAATGTTGTGGCCGATGCATTGTCTCGTCGGAGCTACTTACTTTCCATGGTGGATGCTAAGATCTTGGGTTTTGAACAACTCAAGGAATGTTACATAAATGAATCCCGACTTTGCTAGCGAGATAGAGAATCCTACCAAAGAGTTTGTGAGACAAGATGGCTACCTCTTTAAAGGTAACAAGCTATGTGTTCCGAAGAGTGGGGTTAGGGAGTTATTAGTGAGAGAAGTGCATGGTGGAGGTTTAGCCGGTCATTTTGGGATACAAAAGACTCTTGATATTCTAGGTGAACACTTCTATTGGCCTAGAATGATCAAGGATGTTACTCATGTTGTGGAGAGATGTGCTACTTGTCAAAAGGCTAAGGGACACTTCACAAAGGGTCTTTATACTCCGTTGCCAGTTCCGGATGCTCCATGGGAAAGTGTTAGCATGGATTTCATTGTTGGATTGCCTCGCACTCAAAGGGGAAGAGATAGCATCATGGTTGTTGTAGATAGATTCTCTAAAATGGCACACTTTGTAGCTTGTAATAAAACTGATGATGCCGTGAAAGTGGCCGAGCTGTACTTCAAGGAAATTGTCAAACTCCATGGCATTCCTCGAAGTATATAGTATCTGATAGGGACTCCAAATTCCTTAGTCACTTTTGGAGAACCCTATGGAAACTTGTGGGTACCAAGTTACTATTTAGTACCTCGCATCATCCCCAAACCGATGGGCAAACCGAGGTCACTAATAGAACTTTGGGTACTTTGTTACGAGGTCTTGTGAGCAAAACGCAAAAAGATTGGGACATGAAATTAGCCCATGCGGAGTTTGCTTACAATAGAGCTCATTCCCTAACTACTTCCCGTTCTCCATTTGAAGTAGTTTATGGAGTGAACCCATTTGTGCCGATTGATCTTGTTCCTATGGTTAAGAGTGACATGGTAGAGAAAGATGCTAAAAAGAGGTGGAAAACCTTTCAAAAAACCTGTGAGCAAGTGAAGAAAAGATTGAGGAGATGAATAAAAAATACCAAGAGCGAGCCAATAAGAAACGCAAACAGCCTATTTTTCATCCCGGGGACTTGGTTTGGGTGCATTTGAGGAAGGAGAGGTTCCCTAAGCTTCGCAAAAACAAGCTTATGCCTCGTTCTGATGGTCCTTTTAAGGTTCTTGAGAGGGTGAACGATAGTGCTTACAAAATTGAGCTACCAGACAAATTGATGGGTGTTAGTGCGACTTTCAATGTAGGGGATTTATCACCATACTTTGATGATTCAAGTTTGAGGGCAAACTCTTTTGAAGAAGGGGGGAATGATCCAAAGTGGACATCTAATGAACCTGTTGCTTTAGTCTTAGAGACTCTTGGGTTTTTCCCATTCACAAAGAAGGGTGAAATTCTATGCTGCATTTCATGGGAAGATTGAAGATTGGTACACG